>NC_142804.1:44383566-44473944 GCF_049724085.1 Artemia sp. Qi Xiang Cuo | reverse complement strand
GAGGAAGGGGGCATAGGTTTCTTATCTGAATCCATGCTGGAAATGTAAAAAGAGCCTCGCAATGCTTCAGCAGGTAAACAACCATAAGGAATCTTACAAGAATGGCGGAAATTAATCAGGTATCAGACTTAACACAAAGACATTTTTTGGCTGTAGATTCTTATTTTTCGGCGTTTGGGAGATTCTCCCTTTCTCCTTCTGTAGTTGTGGGCATCCCCTCTGTTCTGCTCATGGCCTTAGGCAAAATCGTTAGGTTGTTTGTAGGATAACACTCTCTTGCACTTTGGAACAGGTGGACATACGTGATGGGCTATGTATATTTTCTTTCTTTATTTTAAAACCTTTTTTTTTATTTTTGGTTACTATGGCCTTAGGTTCGTTATTTATTAGGTTACAGCTACTGTTGCAACCATGATATACACTGGGCTGGACGATCTTACTAGCTTTAAGTGATTGTATATAGTCTTGTCGTAATGAGGTAGCCTAGTTAAGTTTCATAAATTTAAAATCGAGATCATTATGTAGTTGAATTCGAGTGAATTTATATGACTCAGTAGAGTAGTAGATGAACTTAAAGCTACTTTTCTTTTAGATATAGCAAGTCAAATGTAGTGCCAACGGATCTTGTGATTTGTACTGAGACTGGACGTTTGTTAACCAGGATGGGACATATTTGCATATCAGATACTTTCCTTCACGTTCCGCAATTGAGTCAATACTTTTGATTAATTATTTGTTTATAAGAATTGTGTTTTTTTTGGATTACTACCATGGATTTGTTGTTTTTTTGACGCTAATGTTTTATTTATAAATATATCTGGGTATTTAATTTTTTTTTTTTTTTCACTTTACAAAGGGCCTTAATATGGTATAAAAGGCTAAAGCTGTCCCAGTAATAAAAACTGGTTTTGATTCTCCGCTCCCCCCATAAACTCCCTTATATGTCCTTTTCTGGAAAGGTAAATTATTGTGAAGCCTCGTAGTGGCGTTAGGATGGACCTTTCACTATGACTGCAAAAAGCGTTAATGTTTTTTTTTTATAGGATATCTGTTGTTTTATTATAATTTGCCTCACCGTCGAGGAATAATATATTCAGGCATGAATTTACGTGTTGGGATATAATTACAGGCTAATAAAAACAGGCTATTATGGGATGTAATAGCCTGTGATTAGCTTGTGTATGAGGTTGACTCTTGATGATAGAGCGAATCACCCAGTACTGACAACCACCAAAGAGTGTCCAAAATAGGCCCGGTCTTGTGCAAAGCCATCATTCAGATGAAGGTTCTAGGATCTTCTTCCTGTCTATTTTTAAGCTGGCGTGAGTGCTTTGGATAGAATTCAGCTGGAGTAGTTGTTCCTTGGCTTTATGTGGTGGGATTGTCTGTTGTCCCTGACGCATGGTGGCTTTCAATCATTATAAGTATTTTAACATCTGTGACATGAAATTTGAACAACATCTGAATACAACACCTTTTATATAATATATGACATCATTGCAAATAATTTCTAAGACCACACTGGCTAATCATGGCACAACGAAAAAATGCAAAAAAAAGAAATAAAAGAGGATAATAAGACCCAGTGAAAGACAGAAGAAAACTATGGAGATATTTCGGTCGAGACCCCCTCAACTGTCCTCATCGCAGATTAATAAGAAGAAATACAGATAAAAGTCCAAAGAACAATATAAAAACCAAACCTCAAAACACACTCTGAAACTAAAATAGTACCCTTTCTGAGGAACAATGAAAGGGTAAGTGAATAAAAACGACAATACTTAATGGCAGTTATATGTAAAGTTTTCTTAAAGGTTAATCGCTTCCCAGGTATTGCCTTATCATAGATTCTCTTCTAGTCCTTGGAAAGGGTCCTATTTTAGTTTCAGTGTGCCCTTCCATTCTGGATACTTTGTGAAAATACTCTTTATGGCATTCCCCTTGCTCTTATGTTAAAACATTCGTTCTTGAAGAATAGGGTAAAGAAGTAAAATCTTGGTGTAATTTGAGAGCTCGTGCGCCTATACCTTATTATTATTTTTTTTCTTATTAAGGTCCCCTTGGACAGGGCTGACAGATTTAGTTTTCAATCCGTTTGATAAAAAGTTGTTTTTTTTACCCATTTTTGGACCCTGTTTTTCAAAATGGGTCATTATTCCAAAGAATTAAATGCGGCTAGGAACTGGCAACGTAAAGCCTAAAAGACTGACGTAATCCTTTTAAGTATACCTGCCTATCCCCTTTTAATTATTTTAATTGGCTTTCAATTATTTATATTTGTATTTGGAAGGTTAGGAAGGTTACGGGATGTGTGTGGGAGGATGTGGACGTATAGGGATTATTAAGCTATATAGGATGCATGAGAAGGAATCCTGGAGTTCGCGTAGTCCTCTTCTCTATTCATAATGATTACTTTGATCATACTCCTCACTCCTTACTGATGTTTTGCCCGGTTCAACTGAGCAGGATGTTCTTCAGATTCTTCCTATTTACTTCTGCTGGACAGGTATCAAGACGACACCATAGAGAGCACTGGTCTTTTTTCGGCTTTTGAAAGGCTCGAGATTTGTTTCCGGGGATGAGATTATGTGAAACCGTCTCCATATTAATTCAAGTAAAAAAAAAGAAGAAGAAGAAGATGACTAGTCCCTGTTCTAATTGTATTAACAGTAACAGAGACAATTAAATAGATTATGTTTATAATTTATCGCTGAAGCTAGAATCAAAACAAAACGTCAAACTCTTATAATATCATTTAAATGTCACTTAATTGACATTTTCACTGTTTCACTCTCTTCGCTCTCATTATTTGAAGGTAGTGACAGGTAAGATTCTGTTTTTGGCTCGTTAGATACCATTTCGTAAGAAGAACTTTCAGACGAACTACTTCTAATACCCCCTTCAGCAGGCTTTGTTTCTCCCTAGAAATAGGGTAAATTAGATCATGAATTGAAAACAAAAAATTTCATGTAAATTTTTAATATAACCACTACTTTTTCGAAGCAGTTGATGATCTACCTTTATAAAAGACTGATATGTTTCAGCTCAGCACCTCTACGGGGATTAAGTTCATTTCTTTCATTTATGGTTAATTTTCTTAAAAATAGGGGAGGATAAAAGGTAGGTATGTTAAGTTGCAAAATAAATCAAACAATAGCAACGACTTCAGAAAAAAGAAAAAAAGCGAAAACCGGAGCGTTTATTAAATTCCAGAGAAAAAAGAAGAATATTATGGCCCGAGAGAATATTATTGTTTCACATAAAGTTTATCCATTTTAGTGTTTATTATTTCCAATTAGACGCACTTTTCCTCACTATCATCATTGATTACATAACTATAATTCATGTTATAAGATGTAAAAGTTATTTAGACTTTAGTAAATGATCTTTCTTGAATAAAAAATGAATTAATTTGTCTTTACTATGCTTTTAAGTACGCAATTTTGTAATTATTGTTGATAACGAAGGAATGGGAAAACTTATCCAATCTAATCCACCTAAAAATAACCATTTTCAAATTTTTCGTTTTCTCAGATTAAAGAATGAAATATATTGTTCATCCAAACCAAAGCCATGCCTGTTAAAAAATATGAACTAGAGTTATATCTTTATTCCGAAGGTCCAGTATTGAAAAGGATTAAGTCCAGAGAAAAGTAACTTTTAACATTCATCAAAAGTTTAGCAGCTTGAATCTTGAAAATTGAATCTCTTAGTTTGTGTTCAATAATTACAAGCTATTTGATGCTTCTAATGTTTTTCCCTTTTTTCACATACCTGAAAGCTCGACTAATGAAAGCTTAAGGATGGCAAAAATACGCGCTAAAACCATAAAACATTTTCACCTAGTTTGCTGCGTTTGTTTAGCTATCAGTGCTAATTTAATTAGCGTAAAAAAAAGAAATTCAACGAGTAGAATATATAAAACATGGACCAGAGCCGAAATGTCTGGTACCTAACCATGGTTTTTACAAGAAATAGAAGCTACCACAAACTTTAGTTGAAATACAAACTTCCTTTCTGGTATGTGTCCTTTTGAATTGAATTTAGCCCCCCCCCTTCCTACAAATTGTAATGAGGGTTAATTTCGTCTGGGCATTCAAAAGGCTCAACTGGGATGCTTGCTCTGACTCTATAAGGTTTGATTGAGATATGATACCTAATTTTTCTAAATGCTCAGATGTCAAGAATAAAGGGACCCCCCCCCTTCTCTCATGAAATTTGGATCGTTTATGAATGAGACCACAATCAGATGGATTAGACTAGGAAAAGTAACACGTTGCTGGGCTGATTTCGAAGAAGTCAAAGGGGGGAATATACCAGTTTACCACAGGGTGCTTTCCAGAACTCAATTGTCGTTACTAATAATTATTTATTTAATATATTATTATTAGTGATTATTTGTTTCTGGTTCAAGACAACAGGTAGCACGACATTATAAGCAATTTTTATTGTAAGTGCGGACCGGACTATAACATAAGCCATTCTTAATGATGAGCGCCGCCAGAAAATTTCTGATGTGAAATGGCAAGCGCTAACTGGAGCTTTGTTTACCAACTTTTAAATGAGATTATTCCTGATTATCCTAATTTTGTGCATCTTCTTAATGCATTTTTGTTTCTCTTCTGGCAGTTCCGTGGCCGTTATGTTGTAAATATTTTTAGGGGTAAAACTTATCATCTGCCATTTTAGGCTGAAGGTAGTAACAAGTAACTATTGAACATGCATGATATAATTAAGTCCGGGAACGAATCCATAATCTTTTACTGAAATCTCGTAAATTTATTGCAACGAATTTGTCAATCTCCAGTTTTTTCTCTTGGAACCAATTAAAGACAGATTTTTGGCCAGGAACAAAAAAATTGAGATTCTACACTGAGACTGGAACATTGACAGTTTTTCTTTTAATATTACGTTTTTTGTCCTGGGAAAGAACAAAACACGTGTTCCATTATCCCTCGGGAGATTTTTTGCCTGAAAATTCGACTTAGCAAATTTGAATTTTCTTAGCAATTTTTAATTTTCTTAAAAATATGCCCAAAAATTTCTGGCAAAGTAAACCATTATGCAGGACTTAGACAAAAAACAAAGTACTTGATATCTGTCAAATCCAAACAAATTCTTAGAATAATATATAGCAAATGCTAATTTTTTGCTGCTATTTTTGTACATTGGGATGTTTTATATTTGTTTAATAGCTTTAGGATGTTGCTAAGTAATTCTTGATGATATTCATTAATTGTTTCCTAAGACTAGCACCAAATCTGGCCTATAAAATCGGCTAGTAAAAATTATACTTCGCAAATAACAAGTGAAAACGCAAGTTATTTGAAAATAGACCAAGCTTCCATTGTCATAATCAATTTTAATGTATAAACCAGCGTTAATAATGTTTCTCGGTCATTATTTTTCAATGTTGTAAAAAATGCTGTTCATTGGAAATGAACAACGGAAAGGCAGTGGCGGATTCAGGGGAGTGGGACGAGGGAGGCGTGCGCCCCCCTAACATAGTTTAAAGTGGTGTAATTTACTTAATTAAAGCAAGTTTGCGTTAATTAAACTTGCTCCTAACTCAAGTTTTATACTTTTTCAAGTTTTTCAAGAAGAAATATTTATACTTTAAGAAGAAACAATAAAAACTTTCAAAAAAACTTTTACTTGAATGAAAGAAAACAGCCCTTAGAGCACGCTACATGTTTACTCTCTTGAATTTGCTATTTTTTACATCTGATATAAGGTATATAATAATCTATAAGCATTTTCTTGGATGACTAAATGCCAAACATTCTAGGGTAAATAATAACTTCTCAGCCAATACTTTCTTAGCATTTAATGACACTGGTATAGTAAGTCAAAGAATAGGAACGGGAAACATATACATACACCTCAAAAATATACCACAAAATGCCATAGATTTTACCTTTTACACTTGTTAAAAATTAACCCCGTGTTTAGTTTAACAATACTGGGTAAATACAGTATTGAAGAATTTTAGAGGTCAAATCGTATACGTCCATGTATTTGCGAGTTCAGGGTGCTAGTATTGGTTTGAAAATTAATGTTAGGAAGACTAAGTCACTAAGGCTAGGAATAAGTGAAGATGAAAAGGTGACGTTGGGTAATGAAAAGATTGATCAGGTGGGCAGCTTCACTGACCTTCGTAGTATTATTAGTAAAGATGGTGGGAGCAGTGAAGATGTTATAAATAGAATAGCCAAGGCTCAGGGTGTTTTTTCACAGTTAAAAAAAAGTCTGGAAGAATAGGAAGATAAGTCTGCAAACCAAGATTAAAATATTAGAAGCTACAGTGATGACAGTGGTCAAATATTGCTCTGAAGCATGGGCGCTCCGAAAAGCGGATGAAGATTTGCTAGATATTTTCCAGAGAAATTGCTTAAGGATTGTTCTGGGTACCCGGCTGACTGACCGTATTTCAAACAATAGGCTATACGAAAAATGTGGTTCAATACCGCTTTCTAGGTCTATAATGAAAGAAAGGTTGAGGTGGTTGGGGCATGTTGTGCGGATGAAGGATGACAGATTGCTGAAGATTGTTCTTTTCGGCCAACCATCTAGGGCTAAACTGAAAGCAGGTCGTCCCCGTCTGGGGTGGGAGGACGTCATAAAGAAAGATTTAAAGGAAATGGGAACTTCGTGGACGGGTGTAAAAAGGGAGGCTTTGAATAGGTTGGGGTGGAGGAGGAGCGTGCGTAGCTGTGTTGGCCTCAGGCGGCTTGGTGCTGCGATGAGTTGTTAGTAGTAGTAGCAGTATATATATATATATATATATATATATATGTTAGTTGTTAGTAGTAGTAGCAGTATATATATATATATATATATATATATATATATATATATATATATATATATAATATATATATATATATATATATATATATATATATATATATATATATATATATATATATATATATATATATATATATATATATATATATATATATATATATATATATATATATATATATATATATATATATATATATATATCTCTCTCTCTCTCTTTTTCTCTCTCTCTAACTATCACTCTCTTTCTTTACAAGAACATCAACAGATGTAATTAGCATAAGCAGAATTCAAAACATTAATATCTACCATAGTTTTTAAGAACTTCATAATCCTCCATGTCCGGACTTGAGCCTTTACTTTCAGGCCAACTTTCTTCCTTCATAGCCTGTAAAAAGGATTTGACTATCATAAACGATTGTTTAGATATTTTATTGAAGTTGACCAAACAATTCTTCATTATCATATTTGTGATATTCAAAGTATGATAACCGTACGGTACTGCAAAATTTAAGAATGTTTGATTAATTGTTTTATTTCTTTGCGACCGCGGAAGAACGCCGGCAGTTTAAGTCCTGGTGCTTTTTTTGGTAACTTTTTCGGTAACATTCCGAAAAATATAATACATTTTTTTCTTTTCTTTTTTACACAGATTTTTTTTTTTCAAATAGATTTTCATAGGTCTGTCATAGGAAGATTTCCCCATAGGAAAAATCTTTGTAGGCCTACTGCCTTGAATAATCTTTATGGGTCTGTTACTTGAAAAATTTCTGCCAGTGCCAGAAGCACACTCTAGTGTTTACTTGTATTAAAAAGTACAAAAACACAAGCATGCAGAATTATGGTTCTGAATCAAATTAAAAAGTAAAGTGGCCATAAAGAACTATGAATCTCTAGATGCATTATGATTTTTTTGTGTGGGGGACAAGATGGAGTTGATAGTTGTTATTTTTTTTCTTTTTTCTTGGTTAAATCTTGCTTTTTTTTTCTCCCAAACATGAATCCGTTAATTCTATGTATAATTAATGCAGAATTAGTAGCCTTATACTCCAATTCAGCGCCTCCAAACGAATTATTTCCAATTAGTTTCCCTCTCTCTTACTATCAGAATTGGTCACAGAGCTTTCATGTTTAACTCACGCACTCAATGACAAACATGATTATAGAGTACAGATAACGCGTGTTAAAGCAACATTATTTGTTTTTCAGCAAATAAATGCCTTCATTGTTTCTCAATGTTTTTAAGCGTTAACGGACCCAACAGTCATCTGGAAAAATACATCAAATGTAAATTACGTTCAATCGGGTATTAAAGGGAAACAGGAAAAATATGGGAAAATATTCCCCTGTTTATTCAAAATTTGTAAAGTCGACTCGTAGACATATTTTTCATGGTTGCAGCAGTAGCTCCAACCTAGTAAAGGACGAAATGTAGCCCTTAGTAACATGGGCGTAGGCAGCATGTTGTTTAGGGGGGGGGCAGTCGATAGTGTGATGGAGTTTTATCAACTGCTTTTTCCAAACCATCTGCTTTTTCCCCCATATATAATTTAAATTTGAAGGCCTAGGGGGGGGCAGCTGCCCCCCCTCCGAACGCCCCTGCGTAGTAAGCAAAAAATAAAACACATGTTCAAAAACAGGCCAGTGAGAAAAAATAATTTGTAGCTGGTTTCGGAATAACAACTAATGTCTCGATTGGTCTTAACAGTAAACCGATATTTCGACAAAAAATTTATGGGAATTTCAAAAAATAGACCAAAACCCCCTAAAGAACAGTGTTGGACTCGGAAAAGTTGCTTCTCTGGGATGTGACACCATATTTGAGTGACTTCGCTGCCTGTTTCGTTGTGGTTAGCTCTTTACTATTCCAACTAAGAAAAAGCCAAAGACTTTTTCCTGTGTGTAAGTGTAATATACATTGCTATCGAAGAACTGACGATGAAATGATATGGTATTTTCCAACATTAGAGCCATGGTTTACTGGACCATGGTTTACAAGTATTATTTAAGAACGATACCAGCTTGTTCGGTTTGAATACAACGAGGCTTTTGGGTATGTACGAAAATTTTTATTATTTATGATAAACTGCAGACAGTGCATGTTTTGGCAAGCACATCACGTTTTTTCTTTTATCTCACCAGCAAAGGTTTCCTAAACCCGTCATTTAGGTCTGCTTCTCTTAACTGAATTTTTGATTGCCATTTGTTGTACCATTATTGCTGGATTTTTGAAAGCAGAATTTAATTTCTCTTAGTTTCCCAGAAATTGAAAATTTATTGTGAATATTATGCCCTTCCCAGAGGTATTGACTCTAGGGGATGGTCCAACCCAGAGTTTTCTAGAGATAAAAATGTGTGTCCTTAGTACTTCCGAAACCATGGAATTTCAAGAAACCTAATTGAATATTTTGATTTTTTGTGCTATAAATGTTGAAAAAACTAAAAATATTCTACTTTAAAATGAGTATTTGTATAATTTTTTGGTTTTAATTACATTTTTTTTTGGCTGATCAAATTTATCTAAAAGATCGTAAGCCTCCTTCCCAAAAAACGTCGGGGCTTAGAACTCCTCCCTCAGGCCTAATTTCTAGATTGTAATTCATAAACTAATTTTGGGGCACACCTGCAATTGTAGAAAAGTTATTTCGGGGAGATTTACGCACTGTAATAGATCTAACAAACGAATTCAATGCTATCTGAATAAATGAGAATTTTATCATTTGGTGTGGGGGGTTAGGACATAATGGAAATGTTCATCTTCTAACTCATTCTAATCTGTATCAATGCATTCTAACATTTTGTTAATGAACAGTTCGTTTAGAATTTGATTACACCAAATTTTTAAACTATGAAGTAGAAAAAATCAAAAAGAGGAGGCTGTACCACTTTGATTTTTAATGTGTTAATTGACAGGCTGAACAGATTTCTATAATTTATTATCTTGGGTTATATGCTTGAACGAAATAAAAACCTTTCTTCTCCCATTTTTATATTCCACTGCTTTAGGGATGTCCTATGTCATACTCTTAGGGAATATTTTTGTTTGTGCATTTAATCATGAGCTACTCAAGTGTTATGACACTAAACCCTTCAAAATTTTAAATATGGGTTGGAAGTTCAAAGGAAGTTTAAACATGGGTTGGAAAACAAAGACGCAATGAATATAGTACTGAGTGCAGAATAGATGTCCATTTCCTAGAGATAATGGGTTCAGAGTTACCCAAGAGAGACCCATATAATGGTGGATCCCTTGATACGGTTTGTAAATGCGTAATATTCTTCCTTTGGACAAGTTCATAATTACGAGTTCCAACCAAGGGCAAATCCAGATTTGGAAAGAAAAAATCTAGTGATTTTTTCTAATCTACGATTCGTCGAGCAAAAAGAGATCATTCAAAATATAGTACCCCCTTGGCCTCTCTGAATACTGGATAAAACCCTTGCCCCATACGCCCCTAGAATGCATGTGAACCTGAAATCAATCACGGCGTATATTTAAGCAGGTGGAGGATAGAATCTAACTTCCTGTAGAGGCTGTAAAATAAAAAATAGTTAATATCTATCTAACAGTGTTTCAGTTAACAGAATTAAGATTTTCACAGCATATGTTAGTAGTGACAATGAAAGCATGAGTTCCAATTGAGCCTTTTGGGCAACAGACAGCACTCTGGTTAAAAAAGGAACAGGGACAAATCACAATCATTTCTTCCCATAAAAATCTTCCTTACTGTATAATTGATCCTTCTTGTAATGAGTTAAATAATAAAGGGATATTATATAAATACCTCTGGTTATGTATCAAAGGGTCTCTCGCAAATGGGTCTTCCACAATTGTAATAAAATAGGTTTACGATATTAAAGCTCATACGATGCATGCTGTAAATCAACTAAGTTTAAAGAATGCATAATTCATTTTTACATGTAGTATGCGATACATTGATTTTTCTTTACAGAAAATGAACTGAAATAAATAGACAATAGACTGCGTAAATCAAGCAATTACTAAGTACTTTATGATTGACAAACCTAAGGAAATTTCTTTTCATCTTGACCCCTCCCCAAGCACATTTTTTGAGAGGATCCCGAGTTCGTTCTTAAGAGTTAGGAAAGTTTGTTTAAAACTCAGAAAATTACTTTCATGTAAAAATTCAGCTTTTAAATATAAAATATATTAACAAATTTTAGTTATTTAGAAACCCACTGTACTCCACCACTGCCCTTTCCAATACAACATAAAATATATTTGCACCATCTTGAGAATATAATTGTGGTTGTAAAACTTTATTGTAATGAGGTTTGTTTATTCGGCTTGTATAGTAGAGATTTATTATCTGAAAGACCCACCAATACACAGCACAGGTATTGTCATGTAGAAGAATGAAATTTGTCAAAATTAAGACAGACTATTTTAGGAAGTGTTTTATTTTGAGAGGTTAGAAATCCTGAGAGCAGTTACATTCGCCACAAAAGCTCAATAGATTGATGCTCACATTTTCTATTTCAGCTTGAACTTCTGGCTCCTCTTTCGACCGTGCTGCTACGACAACTTGTTTGGTTTCAGGTTTTATGTCTTGAGATGAAATACTTGTGCTCTGTTGCTGATCTTCATATCCTGATTCAGTCATAACTTCATCGTTTTCAACTTCAGACTCTTCTTCAACCTGTTTTGGACCTTTTATTACAAGTTCAGTAATCTCTATAGACCTTCCGAAAGAAGCTGTTTTAAATTTATGGCTGCTATGGTCTTTCAGGGAATCTAGTCGTAAATTAGTCAAACACTTTGTCGAGACTGATACTTTTTGTTCATCATTATCATTATTGACATAGTTGTCCCCAATGATTACACTTCCATCAGTTGGTGTAATCACAAGTTCTGGAGTTTTATTTTGCATCGGTTTTAGTTCTAAGACTATTGGAAGTTTAACTCTGCGAATAGATGTACAAGCAGGTACATTTTCGTCCGTAAGCAAGTTATCAGATTTCAGCAAAATAGAGCCAATTTTATTTTGTGATGATACCTCCTCGACATGATTTTTATCTGCCTCTTGTGTATTGGCAGATGATATTATATCACATGCTGTATCCTCAATGAATCCTTTGGTTTGCCTTGTTTTTGTCTCTGAAGATTCTAACTGAATACTTCCTGGGCTCTTTTCTTGGCTATCACCTTTATTAAGCGTAAATTCCTTTTTACTGTCAATCAATAATGTTACATCAGGTGTCAAATTATTTGTTACTCCTTTGGTATTTTCTGATTTTGTCTCAAAAAATTCTAGCTGAATACTTTCTTCACTATTGCCAAATTTGTTCTTATCGGCGTCGTTTACTTTTGTATCATTTGCAATGCTACTTTCAGTTTCTCTCAAATCAATAACCGTTAGATAAAGTTATTTTACATTTTCATCATTTTTCTTATTTTTTATCATTCTGTTATTTTTATCTTTTTCATCGTTAACTAGTTTTGGAATCTCTTCGCTTGTTCCATACATTTTAGAATCCAAGCGAAGAGTCGGTTTCTAATTCTTTGATAGGGACAAGTTTAATTATTAAATAGGCTCATAAGCACATAAAGATTAGCGTATTATTCCTCTTCTTCTGTAGTTTATTGCTTCTTTCGCTGCTCTCATGATTTCATCCACTTAATAAGCTCGTGGTGGCATACCCCTTTTTGTTGCTAGTTCTGTTTTGACAACGTGCAAGGCTTGCTTAAGTTCTTCATCACTTGGAATTTCATCTTTCTTTTCTGACCCATGTTCACCTTCAAATGGTGTATCTATTATAGCTGATTTAAACTTAATATTGATATCCATATCTTCATTGCCATTTCCACACTCTGGACTCTCTTCTTCTGCTGCTTCATTCTCACTATATTCGTAACTTTCGATAATCAACTCTTGTGGCGGTGTATCAGAGAATCTGACCTTTGTTAATCTTTCTGGATACGATGGCACTGTTTCAGTATCAAGGTAAGATAGACTAGTTTCGTCACCTACTTCCAGCTCAACTGACCCTTCCTTCGCTTCCACTGCCTCACTTGGCATTGTTAAATCGTCTGCTTCAGTTATATCATCTTCTTTTTCCATTTCTTGTTCTGGCTCAGAAAATGGATCAGCCAGAATTTCCATCCCTGTTACCGATATTGTCATTTTTCCACTGAGGACTACTGGCGCTGCTTCATATTCTGACTCGTCTAAATCAAGCTGCTCAATAGGCAGTGCTTCAGCACAGCATTCGGCCTCTGAGATAAGTAGCTGGGAATCAGATGGGACCAAGGCATCAAGCAAAACTGACGAAATTTCTCCTTGTGGTAGGCTTTTTGATTGTGTTTGTGATTGTTTAATCGGTAAAAGACTTTCATGTAGCTTCCCTCCATCTTGCAGCTCTGCAACTACTTCCATTCCAACAATTGATATTTTCGTCTCTGAAGTTGCCACAGCGTCTGAGCCGAATGGCATTTCAGATGTCTGTTTAAGAATTTCGTGGGCTGGTTCTACATCAGCTGAAAGTTCTGGTTGAAGCGTTGCGTCAAGTATTTCTTGGTTTGACAAAATTTCACTTACAGCTTCTAACGTGTTTGCGGCAATTATTTTTTCTAGTTCTTTTTCTGCTTGTCGAAGACGCTTTTTAGTGCCAGACAGATCCTATGATGTGAAAAAACAATTATATAAAAGCTAAATCTAAAAAGGTACATATATATGGTATCTCATCAAGGGGACACTAAAATTTCCTGAATTGAAATTCCTGATCTTCCAAGAATTTAGTTTTATATATAATATGTGTCTCTAGCAAAAAAAGTAAATAAAAAAAATACAAACAAGAACCTAATACATTAAGCAAGCAAAGGCACTTTGGCTAGTAGGATTAAAATAGGTTGAACAACCGCACACCGGTTACACTCCAGTGATAACGGATGACATGTTTAAAATATTGGTTGACCAGAACCAGCATAAGAGGATAAAATAATTAATACTAAAAAATGGTTCTATCACCATTTTTTTTTCATGGCACACTAGATGGCAGCAACACCTGCTTTTAAATAGAATTACGTGTAAATCGAGTTCCGTGTATCATTTTTCTATGGTAACACATTAAATTCAAACCATATTAAATATAAATTTGCTTAAGGAAGGCCAAGTTTTTTTTAATAAACCGCGTATTTCAATCTAAGAAAAAAAAATGTAAAAGCGGTAACGTATCTCTTTTTTAACTTCCTCTTTTTTATTTTTTAGGAAGTCAATTGACTTGGCTTCTTGGCTCCTAGATCGAAAAATTCAATCTGCTTGATAGCGATAATACTCAAATTTCTGTAAATATTTACCTAATCAAAACAACCGTCCAAGAAAAAAAAATTAAATTCAATACAAATTAAATAAGATCTTTAAATTCTATCTAACCTGTTAGTGATAACAAGGTGTAATTAAAATGTGAACTATGCTAAAACTAACCGAAAACTAAAAACATAAATCCTAATAACAAAATTTACATCAAGAGAGTTTACTTCCAATATGATTTAAAGTATATGTTATGACATTTATTACGAGGCGTTGAATCATTAGGATGAGGCAGTGCTTCAATTCATGGAGATGTATCGGGGGTTTCAAAAATTTTTTTTATCAAAATCTAAGGAGACAGAAGTAATTTTATTCTCATTTTTTTAATTTGTTCTATAAAAATACGAAAACAGGCCCTTGTTTTAATGAAAATACCGAAAAAAGATATTTTCCGAAATATAGGCAAGGAAAGTCAGAAAAATCTTGGGGGAGGGAAAATTAATATCCCTTAATAGATTCATTCTTTATATCCTTTGATATCCTCGAATATATTATATTAATATCCTTTGCTTATCGTGAAACAGACTTGTCTTGCACCAGCCGTTTTCGTCTAATAATTTCTAAATATTTTTTGAAACAGTTGATATTAAGACATAGAAATTATGATATAATTTTTCAAACCTTAAGACATAAACTAAAAATCTTTTTACCATTTTAAATTCAGCACAAAGATCTAGAATGAGACATATCTCTAAACACTTAAATAATGTTATCAACAAAGTTAGAACATTCATTCACAAAAAATTTTACGGCATAATAGTATGCAACATTGATAGAAGTATTCTGGTTGTATTTTTAAATAAGGTGTAGAATTTTTTAGTAGAATGTTACAAATCTACCCATGTTAAGGCTTATATGTGTTTCCCTTATCATTTCGTTGTCATTGTAGCCTAATTATCAAAATTTGTTGTGACATTCATTTATAGTCACATAATCGTTTCGCATTTGCGATTTTGTTCGATTTTGTTTCTATTTTTTGTGTTGGTATTTTTTTTTTCTCCTCTGTTCTTTCCCGGCCATGGAGCCTTATGGGGGAGATTTTGTTGATGTAGTTTTTTGTTTATGATTTTTATTGTTAAATAAAGAACTCAGAACTCGTAACCCCATTGTCCTCAAAATTATTGATGTGTAGAATAGAATAGAGTGTTATTTTAACAATTTTATATCACAGTATGGTTGTCGAATTTGAATTCTATGTCAAAAAAGCACAAGTACGTATATGTATATCACATCGAAAGAAATTGACCTTCACGTCAGACATAACTCATTGTACACAGGACATACAAAAAAGAGTCAACACTTAGTTAAAAAGTCAAAAATAAAAAATTAAATAGATAACAATAAAAATTTATGACTAGATTTCCTGGTTATTATGCAGCTCAACAAAACTCGGAACAAAACTCTTGCAATATCTTTCATGTCTAGCGGGGATGGGAGTCAGTTTGGGGACTTTTTGGGATTTTATACCGTACGGTCTATTGCGGGCGGGATGGAATGGTTCAAGATGATGGAATGTAATCGGGGAATAGGCAGGGTCTTGGTACCGAAACTAAGGCACAGATGGCTCCTTCTCTCGGCCAACGTGGTGAGCTTGAACTTACCTCGTAGATAGTGATATGGAACCTTCCCTTCAACATTTATGATTCTAAGTGCTCGTTTTTTGACATTTTCAATCAAATAAATATGCTCTGAAGAAAGACCAAAATGCCACACTGGACAAGCAAACTCGAATATTGGTCGGATAAAAGAACAATAAAGCTGGAGAAGATCCTTAGGGGGGCAAGAAAATTTTATCAAAAGTTTTAGAAGGGAAACCGAGGGGAAACTTGTTTGAGGATATTTTGAACATGGGCGTCCCACTTCAAGTCAGCAGTAATTGTCACCCCAAGTAGTTTAATGCATGTGATAAGAGATTTCTGGAGGAATGGGGTTTGTGAATGTGGGGGATGATTTTGAAAAATTAACTGTCATAACTGACGAATTATTAGGGTTTACTTTCATCTTCGACAAAGAAGCCTCCTGTGTGACATCGTCAAGTAATGTCATAATTGAGCTTTTCATATTTAGTCAGCAAACCTCAAGTGCAGACAGGTCGTCCACATATTTCCGTCACTTTGTGTGGTGAGTCATGAGGCTAATAACAATTATAACGAATAAACTGGGACCATCAGGGTTCCCTAGGGGATCTCAGTAAAGATAGCAAGGTGATCGGTATATACATTTTCATATTTTGATAAAAAAGATGCAACAATTTTAACTAAAAAGAGGCTCACTTGAAACTCTGTCAGTAGTTTATTTACAAGAATATTGTGGTCAAGTAGGTAAAACGCTTTATGGAGATCAATTAATAAAAGATTCAAACGAGTATCAGGGTTTTCAAGGTTTTTATTAACGGTTTCAAGAAGATTAACAATGTAATGTGAAGTAGATGTCTTCTTCAGGTTTCCAAATTGTTGCAAGTCAATAAGTTCAAGAATCTCTGCCTTTAACCAATTAGCTAAGAAACCCTCGTACATTTTTGAAAAAAAACGGGGGTTAAGGCTGATAAGTTGTACTCCAGTAAAGTCGTTCACGCCTCCCTTCTTTTGGATTGGAGTAATATAGCCCAGCTTTCAGCACGACGGGTAACATCCGGAATTCCTAATATCATTCAAATACTAGCAAAGGGTGTTGATAGTCAATCAGAGAATGCTTTCATGAGATCAATTGTAATATCAATGGGGCAAATACTATTTTTTTTTTCATTTTCTGTGTTTTTTTTTATTATTTGCTTTGCTGAAATTTTTGGGATTTTATGTTTTGGAGTTTCAGGGATTAGCTGGATTTCCGAGAGAGGGGGGAACATTTGCACAATGCTAGCTTGGTATTTATTAAGCTCATTGGCTGTCCGTTCAGGAGGTTCATCCAAGAAAATAAAGGTTCTTGCACGAGTGACCCCCTATTTCTTTCACTTTCTTAAACCATTGCTGAGAATTGCTCTGTTTTAAGTAATTTAGTTTATTCTTACCATAACGAGAAGTAGCACGACACATTTCTTTCTTTATTTGTTTACAGAGGGTTAAGGCTTCCTCTTTCTTTCCGAGGCGAAAAAGTTCTAGTTTCAAATGGATTATTCCTTTTATTTTCTCATTAATGTAAGGTTTATCTCAGGGACATACGTTCTTGGTAGCCTCTGGGAAACAATTTTGGTAATTTGTCATTAATTTTGTTTGAAACAAACTAATCTTTGAATTAAGATTAACACACGACAAAACATCATCCCAACTCTCGGACGTAATCCAAGATCCAAAATCAAAAGACTTTAACTTGTTATTGGCCGGTAGGAAAACTCAGAAACTAAGTAATTTGTTTTAAAAACTGGCAGTGGATTCAAATGTAGCATGAAATGATAGCTACCACCGAGGGGAGGGAAATGTAATGTTTTTCATAAATAGTTTAATGCAGTTCATTTAATGCTTAATATTTACCACTGAAAAGGTTAAGTTTGTCCAAGTACGTCAAACCTGCTCGTTATTTTATAAACCGTGTATTTATAAATGACTAGAATTTTTTTCTGTTTTTTTGTTCTTACAAAGTGGAAAATACTGAACTAAAAGCTGTTAATCTGACTTAGAGTTTCAGTACCCGAGTGGAAGGATCTACTTTTATGATAAGGATGATACTGAAACTGTCTTTAGCCGGCGGAGCACATTTAATGAATGTATTGTTTACTATATGTATATATTGAATATATAATGAATATATTGCTTATGAATATATATGTTTACTGACATAGTTGTAAAACAGTGATTTTTTCCCATGGAAAGTGGGCCTTTATAAAATTCAATCCTTTTTTCAATGATTGTTCAAATGAAATGCTTGAATGACAACAAAATTACATGTACCTAAGAGCTGAATAAACTTTGAGAGGAAATTAACCTTATTGGGCTGCAAACTTGTCGCTTCTGTATTGTGGAGCAGCAGAGAGCTCAATTTTTACAAAAAAATTCCTAAATTTTGGTATAATACAAAACAAGCAAATCTGTATGTATTGGCATATGGTACTTACTTTTTCGTATTGATCCTTTGTTAAAAGTTTTTCTGAGACTTATCCCATTTGAGCAACAATTCTTTCCATTGCTGCTTCCGTTACTTCCAACCGTTTTCTTAACAGATCCATTTCCTGCTCCTCTAGTAAGGTACAAAAAGATAAAAAAGGGGTTGATAAATAAAAGTCGTTTTCAAAAACTGTTTTTTCCAAGAGTGTTATATTTCTCGTAGGTGTCGCAAATTTTTTGAACTTTGCATATTGCTAGATTTCAAAATGGAGTTGGGGCACATATCCGGTCTGTCCCCCCTAATATCCACTCATCACGGCTGCAGCGATTGGTGCAACCTAGTCAAAAACGAACTACGTCCATACTAACAAAAAAAAACGTATTTTGCAAAAAATAAAAAAAAAAAAAACAGCGAGAGAGGAAAAATTGAAATTTTTATATGATTAAGGAACGGTAACCATTATATGGATTTTTCTTATATTAACACCATGTTTAAAAGACAAAGACATGGGAATTTTGAAAACAACCCTGAAGCCCCCAAAAAAATGGAGTCGGGCCAAAACAAAATGACATACAACAAGAATCATTCACAGCAACTCTCAGCTGCAGTCAGGGATTCAGCCAAACCCTAAGTGGCGATCAACTGCTTTTTTGGACCAAAGAAGAGGATTCCCAGAGAAATTTCGCATATCTTAAATACATAGAATTTATACTTTTTTTTGTCAGTGCCCGAAAATATGTTCCAAGAAGGGAAATTGAGCAATTACACAAGAGAGAGCAAATGAGTTGTAGACTCTGGCTTTGCAGCAAGCAAGAGGTCCAAATGCTTTTAGCAACTTTTTACCAAGATGCACGAGCAGGAGGGAGAAGGATCCTTACCTATTTATGAAACGTTCATTTTTCTTTGTTGTATATACGTGTACTTATTACCAACAGAAAAACTGGTAAAATAGCATTTCGATTTCCCAAGAGGTTAACATACTTCTAAACTCGACTTTTTCCCACTTCGACAATTTAACATAAAACTATACTAGAAGAATTTCAGCACTAAAATTCAAAAGGGTCCAAAAAATGTAAAGCGCACGTATTAGATCAAAGACTTGTTACAAGAGGAGTACAGACAGGGCTGCCACTGCACTTTGTCAAACTCACTGCCTACTGACAAAAAGTACAACAACACCAAAAATATTCTGTTTTTGAAATTTTTCGCACGTTCAGTCCCAAAAATAAATTGAAATCTTTGTGCAGAAGGAACTTTTTTTCCAAAAATTAACCGACTTTAACGGAAACTACTAAACAGTACTGCTGTCTTTCGATGGCTCATAAATGTCTATTTAGGAAGAAATTTAGTAAAAATGGTAGAAATGCTACTGCCTTTAGTAACCACAAATGTAAAATTGAAATGTAAATTTCTACGCTCAACGTTACACGGTTTTAAAAAACACACCTAACGGTTTACGGATCAGAATAGTAAAAGAAATTTTCGTGCATTTAGGCGCTTTGATTTTTTCAAAGGAAAAGAAATAATTGTTTAAAGCAGAATTTTTCAGAAGAATTTTTTTTTTCTGAATTCAACCTAAAATCGGACTCTTTCCAGTGCCCGTCTTATTTACTGGCTACATTTTTAGTTTTGTATACTGTCTATGGCAACCCTGATTACAGATTAGGAAAAAAAAGTAAAACTTACTTTGTTTCTTTAAATCTTCCAATTTTTTCTGTACTTGTTTTTCACTGGCTAAAACTGGTGGTTGATTTAATTCTTGAACGCAAGTACCAGAACAGCATTTACCTGCATGCGAACGTGCGGTTAATTAGCGGCTACTTTCTAATTAAAATTATTGTATCTAAGCTAAAATGTCAATGAACTCGTTTTTGGGCTATTAAAATACAATTAAAATGCATTCCACGTCTGGTTAACCAACTACGTGGCAACACCTTGTATTTCAAAAATGGTCGGTTCGCATGTTCTTTAAGTATGATTTTCAATGGATAAAGTTTTCCTTAATTATAAATAGCTTGAACAGATATTATTCAATACATATTTGGGTCGTATTTTATTATTTTTAAATTTCACACTTTCGCTTCTGAAGTAACATTACATTTTTAATATAATTGAAAGTTTTCACTTATTCAATTATTTTATTAATGAAGTAGAAAAATACTTACCAACTAATTGTAATTGAACGATTTGATAAGAAAAAAATTGCTAAATTCCCCTCCTAAGTCTAAGAAACATAACTAAAGAAATCTCAACGGTTAGTAAAGTGCACCTTAAGCTGTCTTTTTAGAAGCTTGTCCAGTTTGTACCCCTTTGGCTCTTGAACGATCTATTTTTGGTCTCGTATGCATAGTTTAAGCAGGGCTGGCCATTGCAGGGGATGGGTAGGGGGTCCATTGTTTCCCTAGATTTCAAAAAATACTTTTTTTTGTATTTTCGCTGAAAAATGCTTGTTTCCAGAATTTTCACTGAAAAATAAAAAAATTTGCCCCACCCCCCCTTTAGTTTTGTTAATTGGTGTCACTGAATATAGGAAATTTCTAAATGGCCAAAATTCTCTGCACTAGTCTGTTGCGACCTCACACGTGCTTTAACGAGAAATGCGTTCTCATTCTCAAATTTTCCGTTTTAGCCACCGAAATTGAGCTGAATTACAAATTATTGTCCTGTGACAAAATTAGCCTAAAAATTAAAAGGAAGAAGACAACATTTTGTTTCGCACGCTGCGGAATAGTCAATGAAAATTTAGTAAACCTTGATGATTCGCTCACTTGTTAACGATAAAGACAAAATCTTGCATGTACAAAAGGGTTAGTCTCACTGAAGGGATTTTGATTTTTATTACAGTAAGATTCTAATTGATATCACTTTTTTCATGTCTCTGAAATATTTGGCACATCACAAACAACAAAATTATTAAGCTTTTGGGCAACTTAGGATTACAAAATATAATATTAAAAATTTAAAAAAAAACTTAAATTGTTATTAAATTGTAAGTCTTTAATCTTATTTTACTCCAAGAACTCCTCCAATAGATGCATATTGTACACGGTAGACGATGCTAAAGTACATGTTGACGATTCGCTAATTACCCACCAGAAACAGTTCTAGCGTGGATTTCTAACTTCTCTAGCTGCAACTGTATGTCAGAAAACAACTTCCACTACTAATGTTTTTTTCGCTACAATATGTTAACTATAAAATGTTTTCACTGGCCCTTTAAGGTTTTCTTAAAGAGTGACAGGGTTTTCAGGAAAGTATTTTTGAATTCGTCTTTAAAAGATTGACAAATGACAAATTGCTTCGGTTAACCCTTAAGAAAATAGCAAAGCTCATTCCATGAAAGGGAAACCCAAACCTATTAAGGAAGAAGTAATTTTTATGATAATTCAGCTTCCTCAATGTCAACCTTTTTGTAGATCCTCGCTCCTTACTTTTCCATATTTTGATCTGCAAAATAGTTTTAGAGAATCCAAGGTCCATAAATAATGTTCAAACCTTATGCCTATAGTACCATTTCAGAAGTGTAAAAATTAAAATTAGGAAGTATTATGTAATAATCTACAATCATATAAATTCATCTATACGCGTGAAAGATTATATTGTCAGCCTTTAAGCATTGACAAAAACATTGCTCAGATGTTTAGTTTTACAACCTCTCAAGACAACCTCTCCAACCTCTACAAACTCTTTACAACCTCTACAACTTCTCAATTCCCAAGTTTATGTTTCTACCCGAGTAAATTCTATTTTGTTGATTTGAAGCAATTAGGGTATCTCGAACCCATTTCTAATTACCATTACATTGTTCATTTTATGGACTCAATTGGAAAAATAATGAAACTATCCAATATTTGGCTAAATTCAACTTCCACTGGCCTTCAAAAATGGGTTTGCATTGTTAATTACATTTATATTACAGAAACTTGTTATTGAGTTTAAAACTAGTTTGTTCCTTGTAAAACAGGTTGCCGCATTCTTCTCAAAAAGATCACAAGTAGGTAAATATCTATGTCACTGCCCCGATCCCTTTACTGCTCACAACAGTGTACCCCCGAGAGCTCTTGTAGGCTCCCTCCTCTTTTTTGTTATGATTGAAAGCCTTTCCAAAGATTTTTCTCATAGAAGGAAGTTTATAGCAACTTAATAATCCTATAGCCTGTCATAAAATGTAACGAGGGGTCTTATGAGTATTTTCAAAGCCATCGCACACGAAGTCTTGGACTTTAACATAAGGGTTATCCCGTCTAAACTTGCAGTAGCGCCAGTAACTTCCCTGAAATTGCCCGTCCTCTTTCTTAATCCCGCCCCTACAAAAATTTCTGTTTTCTTCTCGAGTCTACTTGGTGTAGACATCTCTTCTATAGCACAACACCCAAGCTAAAGACAATGCTTTGATATCCATCCTTTAACTCTTTAATAAATTTCGATGTTCCCTCTTGATTTCTTAAGGACGTAAACCACCTATATTCGCTGTCATTTTGAATATGCTTATCATGTTTTCAACCTGGCATTGAAAGGGATCATTCGCTTAAAACTGAATCCTTCCAAAATAAAATCCTGTGAATAATTTTAAAATTGGATAGGCCCATACTCCTCCCTACTAAAAAAAGGAAAAAATAGAAAAACAAAACAAGGTGGAAGCACAAGTGCAGAAAAGTTGTGTTGTCCCTCTTTTTCTAAAATAAACGCAGAGTTAAACCAACGTACCGAAAATATCCTCCCCAAAAGGTACTGTGCTCTCTCTCAGCCCGCCATTATTGTATTATGTATATACTCATTTTATTTTATTAATTTTTTTTTATTCATCATTCGAAGTTTTAAAACTAGAGAGCTTTTTTTCGAATCTTATTAGTTTTTGTTTTTTCTTTTATACCCTTGTTATATCCATGCTGTCATCTTATTTACATTAATACTTCTTTATTTCAAGTTTTTAGACTGTTTTCAATATTTTTTTCGTTTTTATGTTGACTGATAATTGCAAATTTATCAGAGCTTATAAATGAAGGAATGAAGTGAACACGGCTTTTCTTCTCAGCCTCTAATGAGCTGAACTCTTAGAGTTCATCAAGCGATGGAATATATTTATTCATATGGCCAAAGAAACTCATTTTATTGGCATTGTTGCAAAACCCATTTATATTACATTATATATTACAAAACCCATCATATTGTCCTGAAATACCGTACTTTGATCCCCAAAATAATGAAACATTAGGGGACCACTAAAACGAAAACCCAACCCATTTAAGCACCACACTTTGCTGCAATTTTCGGATTTTTTTAGTGATAGGTGGGGGTAGGGCCACTGACTGCTCCCCTGTAAAGAGTGTTTGGTAAAACTGCTGAACATAAAACAGATGGCAGTGAGAGGAAGCTCTGCTTTCTATATAGTCCTAAAATGTGTCCACTTTGTGCTCAGTTTTAAAACATTTTTATCTTTGATCTTACTATCAGATCAGGCTACTTTTCAATATTCAATTTTGATGGAGGAATTTTATTAAAATCTCTATTATTTTAAAATTTCTTTCGGTTTTATCTAAAAAATTCAGTTGCCAAATTAAATTTTTCAAACGAGCTGAAGATGGCAATAGCGTCATATCTTATATGAAGCTAGTGGTAAGCTATCGCTTCAAATCATTTGTCAAAGAAGGAGAGTCTGCATTCTGTGCCCATATAAAGATTGCAAAAACACGATGGCTAATCTTTGGGTTTCTCAGTTCATTCTACCTATGCAAAGATTGACCTAGTAGTTATTTCTCACTCTTCAGGTCAATTTTAGGGCAACTTTAAATACTACTAATACTACTGCTAACAACTCACTGCAGCACCTAGCCACCTGAAACTAACACAGCTACGCACACTCCCCCTCCGTCCCAATATATTTAAAGCCTTCCTCTTTACAGCCTCCTAGGAATTTCCCATTTCCATTAAATTTTTCCTTACGACATGCTCCCACCCTGTTCGGGGACAACCTGTTTTCGAGTTGGTCCTAGACGGTTGGCCGACAAGACAATCTTTGGCAATCTGTCATCCTTCGTCCACAAAACTTGTCCTAGCCATCTCATAGTTTCCTTCATTATAGCCGAAGAACGCTGGTTGAACTGAATTTTTTGCACTGTTTACTGTTGGAGAGACGGTCAGTCTCTTCATGTTCATCTTCATGTTCTTCCAAACTTTCTTCAACTGTGAAATAACACCCTGTGCCTTGTCTATTCTACTCTTAAAATCTTCACTGCAACTGCTGTCTTTACTAATGATACAACCTTAATAGGTTAAGCTGTCCACATAGCGATCTTCTTGTTCCCCAGCCTCAACTTTCCTTCTTCATTTATTCAAATCACCTTCACCTAGTCAAAATGACTTTGCCTTCTAAACATTAATTTTCAAACCTATTCTTGCACCTTAAACTCGCAAAACCTCTAAAAACTCATTTATTTTGGTAACATCTTAATCTAGGATGCTTAAATCATCAGTCTCAAATCTAGGAGAGTTTTACTTCTCTGTTTGATTCCATTTTCTCCCATAAAAAAATGTGTTAGAGGAAAACGCGATTATGCATGCAGTATAAAACACTGACAGTAGGCCTACCTTACATTGCAATTGAAGCAATTTTTCGTGAAAGGACCTCAAATTGTCAGATAATGTATAGAGAAATAAATAGCGAATTATATTTATTTTTGCTTTTAGAGTCACTCCCTAAGAGTTCATTTTAATTTCTAGAATATGTTTGCATACCAGAGACTGCACTGTGTATCTCAAATTAAAAATTTGAAAACAACCCCACGAACAGGCAAACAACTATTGACTCTGTAACAACAATTCTAAAAGGAACTTTGAAATCATTTCAGTGCTATAATGTCAGTAGTTTTTTTCTTCAAAATTTTGCATTGAACCCAAACGACTTCGTCTTTCATAATGGACGAGCATATTCTAAATATATTCGAATGCATTCAATAAAGAAAGTTTCATATTATTTCAACAATAATTGCCAGAAGCATTAATCTGCAAAATTATGTGAAATTTATGGGGCATCCTTTCTATAAATAACCTATAAATCTGGTGAAAGGAGAAAAAAAGGTTGAAATTAATATGTTCTATGGGTAGTTTTAAGATCTACAAAAAGAGAATACAAGAAAAATGTACAGCATTATTCAATTGACTGTGTTTGACTGCACTACAGAATTTATGGTAAACCGAAAATAAAATGTTCACTTTTATATCCTTCTAGTAAGAAGTATACTTATAGGGGATGATAAAGTATAAGATGATAATTTCAAATTTGACAAAAGAAATGACTAATTGCCAAAAGTTTAGTGTGAACTGGATACATATCTGAAATACGGATATTGGCTAAAATACAGGGGAAGAGTTTAGATACACAGAAAATTGTTTGCTGACAGAAAAGTTCCCGTTCAAAATTCAACTTGTTTGCTTTGCAATGCCATTTTCTGAATATTTCAAGATAAGGTAACCTTTTATCTTGAGTACCTGCAAATGAATATGACCAGTATTTCCTATCCCATTTATTTATTTTTCCCATTTAAGACACTCTAGAATTTTACGACTTACCCTTTATTTCGTGAATCTTTGGATAACTCAATCTACCATTATAAATGCCAGCAGTGAGATTCTTAGCACTGCCTGTTTACGTGAACAAGCATAAAACATGCAAAATGTGGCAAAGAACAAAGCAAAACGAAATATACCCATCGACAGAATCAGTCTGATGGATTTCAAAGCGTTAGTTCATTAACTATTCACACAATAACTATTAATTTATGTTTATTAACGTTCTCATTCCAATGCAATATTTACCGTATTTGCTATGAGATTCAGGCCGCAACTCTTCCTCCACTTCCGCAGAATCGCCTTCTTCTACTTCATTCCCAGAGACTTCCGTATAGATGCTTGGCGTTTGCGTATTTTCAGGATCTTTATTTGTTTCCAAATTTGCTTTCACGTCATAATGTGGGGCAACAAGGTCCGTGACTTGCTTCTCTAAGAACTCGTATTCAGATGGGAATGACTCATTTAAGATTAAACCATCCAGATGCTTATTTATTTCCGAGGTTGAGCATATATTTTCGGTTGATTGTATTTCATCTTCTTTGGCATCCATTACGAGATTTTCTATTTCTTTTTTTACATTTTCGAAAACTTTGTTCTGCTCGTCTTTCATCACTTCCATATTGGTAATCTCATCGTCAATCTTGCCCTTCCTATTGGGTAAATCATCTGCTATTGCTTGCTTTAGTAAATCTTCAACACAGCCAGAGGTGTCACTTGTGATATCACTTACGTATGTAAAGGCAACAGCTTTTTCAATAACTTCGTCGACTTCAACTGGCTCTTCCCCGGATGAAATTTCATAAAAACTTGGTTTTACAGCAATGGCATCGGACTTAGTCCTGACTGGAGCATCTAAAAATGTTGATACATTACATTCGATCATTTCTTCTATTTCCAACAATCGATCATCATCTATTGAGGCTGTACCATCTGTGGTTTTATTTATTCCGTCATTCTTTCCAATAGAAGCCATTTCATGAATTTCTCTTCCATTTCGGTCACCTGGTTCTTTTTGAGAAATTTCATCCGAATTTGCATCGTTCATTATGCTCGAAGTATCGCCTGTCGTCTGCATATCATAATCTTCGTCTTTCTCCTTTGATCCAGTAGCAGGCATAATATTTTGTGGCTTCTCATCAACGTCAGGTGTTTTTGTGATAAGATCCTCTTGCGATGGAACACTGTTGACTTCCAAAAATAAATTTTCATTTGATTCTCTGGTCGTTTTATGATTTTCTGGTTCGCTAGCTCCATTAGTAGTCGTTAGGTCTTTCATTTGCTTATCATCAGCCATATCAACTTTAATTTACTCACAGTCTCATAAACTGAGTGTACATTTTGGGCACCAATATAAACTGGGGTTTCTTCATTTTCTTGTTCAGCCTTGCTGTCCTCCACAGAAATTACTTCCAGTATTTTCCCATAATTGTCATTAGAAGACTTGAGTAGTTCTGCGTCTCCGAAATATTCAGCTCTACTTTTTGTAGTTTTAGATTTTTCTAAGCATTGAATTGAATCAAGAGGATAATCATTTTCTTCAGCCCCTAGGTTGTCATCGATACCATATTGGTGTTCACAATCCTTAACCTCTGAAGGACAGGGTTCTAAATCTTGTCTGCAAACAAGATTAATGTCTTTGGACTGGTTTTCCTGATCAACCCTTTCTACTATATCAGTCTGGTCGTATTGAGAAGACTCTGTTATACTTTCAACTGCTGCCAAGGCTTCTATATCTTTTTTTCCTTCTAAATTAGTTACCATACCTCCCGTTTCAACTACAGTTAAATCTTTTTTATCCTCTGTGTAACCAATGTTGATATTTTCAGATTTATTTTCTTTATTTCCTGTTCCTAAAATACCAGTTTTTTCCTGACCATTACTTTTTAGTTCGACAGGCTGACTCAATCCATGATCTATTCTTATTGCTTTTAAGTTTTTATTTGTTTCAAGATCAGCAACTGTGTCTTCTGGTTTCACTAAAGCAAAATGACTAATTTCTTCTCTGTAGCCAGTCTTACTATTTTCAGATTGTCTTTCCTGATCAATTCCTTCAAAGACTTCAGTTTTTTCCTTATCACCAGCGTTCCCTTTAGTGGATCCAGCCATTGATATACTTGTTGTTTGTTCGTGTAACTTGTTTCCCATAACAAGATCATTCACTGCATGTTCCACTTTAGTTGAGCATAAATCACTGTTGTTTCCATCCACAGTTGCTTTGTTTTCTTTGACTGGGTCTTTAGACTTCAAATTTGTGGTCGTGTTCAAAACTAATGTTTTTAGTGGTGTTGATGAATCAGTTTCTTTTTTTTTCAAATTCATTGAGTGGTTTCGCTTTAGTATTATCTCCTAAAATTTCAGTTTGGTTTGACCTATCAAAAACCACTAAATTATCTGTTTCTACTTCAATTTTATCTGACCCATGACTCTTTGGGTCACTTTCATTTTGGGATCCTATTTTAGTTAACGCTGACGAAACAATCAATTCTTTAAATTCAATTGAAGGTATTTTTTCCGAATCTACTGGTTTTTCTAAGGCTGTACTTTTTTCTTCCAATAGTACTTTAAATTCTTCATGTGGTGTTGAAACTTGTAAGAATGGCCCATCTTCAGTTTTTTGCAAGTGACTTGTAAGGTCCAGTTCAGCGATTGGCTCTTCCATATCCTCACAGTTTAATTCCCGATCTGCAAATTCAGTTTCCTCAGGCTTGGTTTCAGCTGGCATAGGACCAATCGCTGTTTTTTCGCTATTCTTGGAAGACAGCGTTTCTTCTACCTTCTTCTCATCAGTACCATGATCATTTAAATATTGAGACACGGATTTTTCAAAATTATCTTGATCTTTCAGCAGAGTTAATTCAGCTATTTCATGCTCATTATCAGTGTTAAGTAAAGAAGCAGCTTCATTCAGTTTCGAAGATTCCTCAAGATCAGTGTTACAACACTCAGGAATGAGAGGTTTTGCTGTTTGCTGTACTTCCACAAGTTCTTGGTCTTCACTTCGGATTAGATTTTTATCTGCATTACTGCTCGGCTCCCTATAAGATTCACATATAGCTGTTTGTTCTTGCTCATCGATGTCTTTCAAATTTTCAATTTGAATTTGAAATGATACCTTTTCATTTTTTTCTTCTTCCATTCTGTTTGAATTGAAGGTTTCAGTATCTTCAAGATCGTCAAGATCGGTAGTAATTATAGTCTTTGACTCTGGAAGGTCAACAACTGGATCTTGATTGGGGCTCAACAGAACCGGTTCATTCATTATGACAGCGTCTTCGTGTTTACTAATGCATATTTCTTTTACCCTATCAATAGTATCATCTAAAGTTTCATTTCCATTGTAAATATTTTCTTGCTTTTCTGCACCTGTTTCAAAGCTGTCAATATTTTCGACCTTGGCTTTTAAATTAGTCATATTAGTTATTTCTTCAGTATCTCTTACAGCTTCAGGAATATAGGTGATTCCTTCATCATCTTTCTTATCACCTTCAAATTGCTGACTGTAGGGTATGTTCTCAGTTGCTGCAAGTTCATTATTATGTACATCAGGATTAACTTGTGTTTCAGTTACTGTTATTATATTTTCATGTTTCAATATCATGTCAACTTTTTTGTCGACATCCTGGATTTCCTGTATTTCTGGCAAATTTGATTCAACTTCCTCTTGGTCACCATTTGAAGAACTCTTTGATACACAAATTATTGTGTCTTCAGTTAAAGCAGTGGTTTTCATTTCACCATAATATTCCTCGTCATGTTTTGGCTGGTGCGCCTCTTTTTCAACTTGCTCAGTTTTTACAGGCTCAGCTCCTGGCATATCATTTACAACTTGTTGAGTTGTTACAGTCTGAGTTTCTGTTACATCGTTTACAACTTGCTCAGTTATTACAAATTCAGTTTGCTGTAAATTACTCACAACTCGTTTAGTTGTGACAGGGTCAGCTTCTGGTAAATCATTTACAACTTGTTTAGTTGTTCCAGGCTCATTTTCAAGTGGATCATTTACAGCTTGCTCTGTTATTACAAATTCTGGTTCTGGTATATTATTTAGAACTAGCTTAGTTGTTACAGGCTCAGATTTCAGTACATCATTTACTGCTCGTTCAATCATTACACATTCAGTTTCTGGCAGATTGTATACAACTTGCTTAGTTGTAACAGCTTCAACTTCTAGCAGATCTTTTACAACTTGCTCAGTTTTTACAGACTCATTTCCTGGTAGATAATTTAAAACATATTCAGCTATTACGGGATCACTTTCTAGTAAATCCTTTATGACTGGCTCAGTTGTTACAGGCTCACTATCGGGTAGATCATTCACATCTTTCTCAACTGTTACAGGGTTAGTTCCTGGTAGATTATTTACAGTCTGCTCAGTTGCTACAAGCTCAGCTTCTTGTAGATCATTGGAGATGTCTGCTGAGCCTGGTAAGGGTTAAAAGAGAGGTATAAACTGAACAATAAATTTAAATATTATAAACACTTGTATCAGGTTTAATTACTTGCAAAACCGCTAAATACTTCATCAAACGGAACAACTGCTATTGAATGCTAAAACTAAGAGGCCCGTCAAATATTATCAAAATAAAAACGAAATAAGCAAAATTATAAATAGTTTTCGTGCGAGAGAATAATCTAAAAACTTAAAAAAATGACTAAAAAACTTTAATTTGAGCGATGTGAAATACGAAAATTCCAGTCAAAGAGTTAAAAAGATAATAGCAATTATATGATAATCTGTCAATTTTATAGTTCTATAATAAAGTACTTGGCGATCCGTCTCTCCATTGTTTTAATTTGGCTCATATTACTTTTCAACAGCTTGTTGTCTTGAGAATTTAAAGCCGCAATTTTGACAGAAAAAACCTCGCAAATTTACTTTAGTTCCAAGATAAAAAAACTGACTAAATATATTTTCTATGATTCACTTTCATAATAGCAAACTTATACATTACTTTTATTTAATAATATATTGCAAAAAGAAGTTTTTGTAACTTGCATAGGCGTTGATACTCAAAACAACATATATAATTAACAATAAATAGTTGTTCTTGCATCGTTAGCATCAGCTGCGGAACTGTCACAAAAGCAAGACAAAAGTTACGAGAATAATGACAACGAATTTAAGTATGTCTATGTTTACAGCAGAGGCGAAAAACCTTTGCTCTCGTGCCATTTCAGGATCTTCAGAATAAGATAAATTCTGACTAAAACTAGATTCTTAGCAATAAATCCCAAAAACGACCCTTTTTAACTTTTTTTTAACCAGAAAATTACATAATGCTTACCAATTAAGCTGGCTGAACTTTCAATATGTTGAATTTCATCTGAAGTAGCAGACGTCATTTCGGTTTTTTCATCCATTTTTCCTTCGTAGAGGAATTTTCGGTGTTCTGGATCCATACCAAAATCTTTAATTTTTGGCTCCTCTGGCTCCGTCGGTTTTTTGAAAAGAACCTGGAATAATGCAGCAATAGCTGATGATAAAAATTTCAATGGTTCTTATTCTACTTGCATAATTGGTAATGTAAGTAACTTAAAACCAATCATTAATATGAAAACAAGCAAGTGTCTGAAGGCAAGCAAGTGTTTCTGATCATAGACATAACTCACATTCAGTAGAATGCATTCAAAAGTTGACAAAAATTACATTTAAGTAAGCCTACTCTGTTTTACCTTACGGCTGAGGAATTGAGTCAAATTTCAGCATTTTTTAGGGGTTTTGTGCTTAGGAGAAGAAGCCATTTATTTGTTTGCAGTCCTAAAAACAGAGTATTCTCTTTTTTTCTTTTTTTTCTTTTTTTCATCCTGTTTTCTGACCTGCTCTTCTACTTGCTACCTAAATTATAAAACGTCATCCATTTAGTCTCAAAAACCAACCTATTTAGTGTCAGCTGTCATCTGTTAGGTATAAGAATCGAACGAAATTTCCGAGTTATTTTTACAATAACTTGTATTCTAATGGAACAGAAGTTTTTAAGTTCACCTTCTTGATTAAATTTTTATTAGATATTTATATCATTTTGATCATAAATAGAAAGACAGTATGATTTCAAAAACTTCTTAGGAATCCTGTGCTTTTTAACTAAACATATCACTCAATAAGATATTCAAGTTCTCGCTTAAGCATAATTATCAATTGTACCATGCTTCAGCCAATCGTCACTTGCTTTTATAGCAAAAAAATTTCGATTTGGTTAAAGATGAGTTTCCCCTTCAGTTGTCAACATTTAAGGTACAATGCCTCTAAATATTTTGATTATTCTTACTGTATCTACAAAATGAAAATAAAACAAGTAACTAGTGTGCACACATACCGTTTATAATTATTTATGTTTCAATTATTTCCTCTTACTTTTTTTACGTGTTTGTATGACCCCACTGCTTTCCATTCTTCGCATCTTTTTCCTTCTTATTCTTCGTATTCGAATGTATATCTTCAAACAATGTATTAATAGTTTTGCGTTATCGTTTATTAACTAGTCTTCGAGCTTTTTTCATTCCTTTGGGCATTTTAGGACTACAACTACTCCTAACAACTCACTGCAGCACCAAGCCACCTGAGGGCAATAGAGCTACGCACGCTCCTCATCCATCTTAATCAATCCAAAACCTCCCTCTTTACACTTTCCCAAAAAGTTTCCATTTTCTCTTGAATCTTTCCTTATGACATCCTTCTACCCCATTCGAGGACGACTTGCTTTTTATTTGGCCTTAGAAGGTTGCCCGGCCAGGACGATCATGGGCAATCTATCATCTCTCATCCGCAGGGCTTGTCCTGGTCATCTCAATCTTTCTCTCATTATAGCCATGGTAAGTAGAATTGACCCACATTTTTTTAACAGCTTCCTGTTTGAGATACGGCCAGTCAGTCGAGTACCTAAAACAATCCGCGGGCAATTTCTCTGGAAAACATCGAGCAAATGTTCCTCCATTTTTCGGAGCTCCTACGCTTCAGAACGATACCTAATCATTGGTATTGCATTAGCTTCCAATATTCTAATCTTGGTGTGCAGATGTGTCTTTCTATTCTTTCAAACTTTTTCAACTGTGAAAAACGCCCTGGGCCTTGACTATTCTACTTTTACTCTCTTTACTACACCCACCGTCTTCACTAGCAATTTTACCTAGGTAAGAGAAGCTGTCCACTTGATCGGTCTCCTCGATGCCCGACATCACCTATTCAGCTTCACGCATTCTCAGTCTTAGTGACTTGGTCTACTTAATACTAATTTTCAAACCTATTCTTGCACCATAAACTCGCAGAGTCTATAAAATTTATTTATTTTTGCTAACATTTACATAAAGGAATTTTCCTTCAATGTAGTACCTTGAAACGAAATCTATTCTATTTTAAAATCAAAAACTATTTTCTGATTTCAAATCAGAAATTCAAGAGAATTTTCATTTCCCTGGAATTTCTGTCTTTTTTTTTTATTGCAACAGAAGAGACTTTTGAACTTGCTTTTTCTTACCTTTAATCCTGACCTGTCTTCTATAGTTTTGCCGAACGGAAGATTTTTTTATGTTAATCGTTTTGACTCTACGTACAATGTGCTTTATTTTAATATTTGAGTCTTTGAAGCAGGAATGTATCCAGGGAAAGGTGATTACCAGTATTGAACACCCCCCCCCCAATACAAGAAAAAATTATGCTAGATTCGTTAGAAGTGACGACACCGCATTTTTGTTGCATTTTGTAAAGTTTTTTTTTTGTAAAATCCTCCCAAACAAAAATTCTGGACATGAACCTGCTATGAAGTGAGCAATCGAATTTTTCCTATAATGTGACTTCGAAATCGGAAACTTCTTTGGAATAGGATTGACTTCATTTAGATGTTATGAATTTTCTTTGTTAAAGAGGTGTAGTACAAACGAACCTTTTGAAAATACATTATAAAACCACTTAGACTTTTTCCCAGTTTCTAAAGAAAGAAAAAAAACCTTTCATTTCCTTATTAATAAAATGTGTGTTTAAAAAAAATACACTAAATTTCATTTGGATACAACATAAAGGTTAATTAAAGCATGATATAACCTATAGCGTTACGAAGCCTAAGCTTTGGCAAATTAGTAGTATTTAGGGATCGAACGCTCCAAAGCTCCCACAGCAGAAGTCAAGAGAAGCAGTTGCCCCTGGAAGATCAAAGATACATTTGAAACGAATACTTTTGTAAAAAAAAGCAAAAAAACAAGTCCCTTTCATGAAGATATTTTTTTACTCTACCATTTCTAGTTTCCTGCTCCCCTCAAAAAATTGTGGAGGGCAATCTCGGTAACCACTGGAAGCCATTTTTGAATACAAAAATAAGATTCGGAGGGATACTTCTGGAATTTAGATGTTAATTCTTGATGTATTTGCTTCCAGCGAAATAAATGGAAAGCTGATGCAAGAAGTCATATTAGAGGCTAATTTGTCACCGGGAGGAGGAGGGAGGTCTGTCCACCTGATCCTTCCATAGTTATATTCATTATGTATGCAAATGCGGAAAGTTGATTTGCTTACTCGAATGGATCTTAACGAGTCTTCCAGGAATATGTTTTTTTTTCTCTTTTGGCAGCATCAGGCGATAGAAATATCCTGGCAAATATTCTATCTTTTTAATTGGTAGCTAGATCACAAACATTATAAAACCTTCTCTTGTCTTGAAAAAAAAAATTAAAATAAACAATAAGATGGGTTCATTGACAGGTTCAAGTCTAAAAGTTAATTATGCGGGCCGATCACAACTTCATCATTTTAAACAAGGTAATTCATTTTAAACTAGAAATATGAAAAATTGCAATGTTTATTTCATCGCCTAACTAGATCTAAGCTAGCGATTTCTTTCTAAGGCAAAGAAGGGGAGTAGCAGTCAATATGCCACTTCTTGAGTTATAATAATCAAGTAAATATATAATAATTTATGACACAACCATCTAATAACTTCGGCCCATTTTTCTAAAGCGGTTCTCGCCAAAATCAACTTTTCGGCACCAGGACTGGTGCTCTTTAGGATCTAAAATCGGGGAAGCAGTTTCCTAATTTCGGTACTGAAAGGCATCTAAAGTAGGCATAGCTGATTCCTATTTCTGACACCCTGCGAAATCCAATTAAAAGAAAAAAAATGAGAGCATCATAATATATCTTCACATAAAAGGGCTAAAGAACTCTCTATGCTCCTTAGAAAACTCAACTGAAAGTAAGGAGCAACATTAAAACTTGAAACAAACAGAAATAATTACATATTATATGAAATTACATGATGGGGGATTCCTCCTCCTCAACACCCTCTTTACGCCAAAGGCTTGACGCCAAAGTTCTTAAAGAATTGGGAAAAAAGTCAGACTTTAGTATAAAGAGGGAGAGATGAGGAAGGATCAGTCCCCCACATATACGGAATAATTTCTGTTCGTTTTACGTTTTAATGTTGCTCCTTACTTTTAGTTGAAAAAAAACTTATTTTTAAAATTTAATTTCTCGTCGTTTTTCAAATCATGCCATAAAATCCCCCCCCCCTCCGTATAAAATCAATGTTTTATACGCCATGATGCAGTGATGCTGCAAATTATCATGATGTGATTCCTTTGATTACTTAAACAGGGCAGTAGATTTTTAAATTGTCATTCGAAATAGGCCCATTTTTAATAATCTTCTGCTACAGACTATGGATAGTCACATGCATCACCGCTTTTTTCTGGGAGAAAAATTAGCAATTTCATATTATGTCAACAATTGCATTTTGAATGTCATTGAATTTTGAATGTCATTGAATAATTTCAATCAAGATCATAACCCTTTTTGGGGGAATTCAGTTCCTGTTTCTAATATATACATAAGGTTTTTTATTAAGAATTTATACCAAACAGATATGTAGCTAGAGGTGACAGCTATCCAAATGAAACAAGTATGATTTATTTTATTTTTTTAATAACACTAGAATATGGATAATTCTTTATTTCTATTTAATTGCTATTTAGTGTATAAATAGAACAACTGAAAAGCTTTTAAGATCTATGGCAGTCAAAATTTTTGGCGTGAGCTATTACAGCTGGCACTAAGTCAGTTTGCCAATCCTTCAAAATGAATTGCCGATCTCGTGCTTACCTATTTCTTCTTATAGATGCTTAGTCATCAGCAGCTATGATAGAAAAAATAATCATAAATGCAATCATTAATCTTGTTAGGGAGTGTTTCCTTACCTTCATAACTGTATAAACAAAGAATACGACAATTCCAATTGTATAAAGTGGCATTAGGATGCTCATTGCTCCTCCTCCTCCAACAGCTATTCCTTTTGGATTATTGCCAACATGAGCACCTGCTCCCATTGGTGGTCGCATTCCAATTGGTGGCCGACCATTCTAAAAGAGTGATTTATTTTTAACTTTCTTCGCAAAAACTATTGAAATCATTTTAGAAGTTTTCTTTGTTACTGAATTTTCTTTATTGAGGTTCCAATGAATTATACTGACACGATTAAAACAAAATTCAGTTCAAGCTTTCAAGACATAAAATTGATACTGTACTTTCTTACCCGAAAGAAGTCAAAATGTTTGATTAGTTTCGTTGATACGGAATTACGCTTTTTCTAAAACGCTAGTGACGAACTCTTACGCAATTAGAAAATTCAGAACCAAGTATTTCAAAGATGAAATTGCCATTAGTCGTTCTCGACGAAAGGAAATGTAAAAAATAATATCAACCCTGCTGTACACTTTTTGTACTGAACATGTTGAAAATCTGATTCACATCTGCATAAAGCTCGACCAAAGTCTTAAGATCACACAATATAATTCAGCAGCCAGTTTTATATTTTTGTGATTTTGAATATAAGTCTCTGGAGGATAGTAAAATTATATTGATCATTAACGTTTTAGACAATATCCGTACAGAACTCACTGAAATCATATATCAGTGAAATATTCAAGCCCAAGCAAGACACCCCAACAAGCATATGAGTATAAACGACTGAAGCTCCTCTGAAGCTTAGATTGTGGTTGTGGGTTTCTAGTACATCATGTGCTCCTTTCGCTACCTTCATCTCTTGAGGAGAAGTTTTCCGGTGCGACCTCATAATGGCAGGTGGGAAGACCTTACATAATCTCACCTAGCTAGGACCGTACCTTTAAGCAGCGTCACGAGCATGAAGAATGTTGCACATAAAGGAAACTTTAGCCTTGTGAACGACATAGAATTACACTGTATGTTGAATTCTTCTGTCTTTCTTTGTTTTTGTTGGCATTTTGGAATATTTAACTTCCTCTTTGCTATTTTCTTTTTAAATAGGCTGAATCTCCATCGAAGCATAGTATTTACAGGCAAAAGTATTATATACAGCAACTCACAGGCATTAGGTCTTGGATTGCTTGAGTAAATCGTCGATTGTCGTTGACAAGATTACACAACCAAATTCCGAGGCAATCGGGCGGAAGGGAAAGGAGAACTTACGCCTTATCAACTAAGATTGTTAGATTGTCATTTGGCTTTGGAAAATTATGACTGCATGAATTTGGTATTAATGTTTAAGCAAGTGTGGTATGCAAATAGTAAAGTACAATATTTCTAACGTCAAAACCTAGTGAGCGCAGAATCCAGCTTGTTTGGTAATATTACGCTCATTACTCCCACCCAACACGTTCTTATTATTGCCAACATGGGTATCTAACGCCCTTTGTAGTCGCATCCCAACTGATGGTCTAATATCCAAAAAGAGGAATTTATTTTCTATTTTCATCGTAAAACAATTGCTATCATTTGCGCATTTTAAAAATGTTTTGAAATTCACTTTTTTCGTTTAGCACCCCCAATATCGGTTAGATCATAGCAATTGTGATTTTTTTTCTCTCCTTTCTTTTCTAATTATATACATTTTCCTTATAAAGTTCAACGATCAAAACCAAAGGTTTTAAAATAAATGGCATAAAAAATCCGTCTAAGGAAAGTTAATTTCGCTCCCACAGACTGCAATTAATTGAAAAAGCTAAATCAATAAAATATCAAAAGTATAAATAGTGCATTGAATTATGAAATTTTTAAAATTTATGAGGAAAAGAATAACTAATGGGAACCGATGATGGTAAACAAACCAGTCTCCCATCGCCTGAACTCAGAGAGAAAGGCTGCTTAAAATGGATACTTTTAGCCAAAATAAAGATTTTCTTCCAATATTAGTCCAAGCCTTGGGTGCGTAGTCCAAGCTGAAGCCATATAGTCCAAGCCCAGGACCTTAGGAAAAATAAAATTATCTTCAAAGAGTAGTCCAAGCCCTATGCGCCAGCCATGGCTCCCAAGGATCTGTATCCTCTTTTTCATACAAGAGTATTCCAGAAAAAAATATCCTAAATCCTAAAAAAAAATCTTTGTTCCATCAAAAAAGTAGCGAAGATGCAGCATCTACACTTAAGGTATATCTGCCCTGTATCAATTTGTCATGTAAAATTTCTTTACGCTTGTATTTCCTTGTACTTCAGCGCAAAATTAAGAAAGAGACACCATTCAAAGCAAAGAGTATACTCTTGAGTACCTTGATTTTTTTTTTTTTTTTTTTTTTTTTTTTTTTTTTTTAATTGATCGAAACTGCTGAAAATAATTTTGAAAAGTATGGTCTAATCAAGAGACTTTCATATCTTTATTCTGAATCAAAATAAAGCAATATCTATATAAATATTTTCACTACTTCCTGGTCTAGATGATTTTTAAGTCAAAATTGCAAACTCCTTGAAAAAACAGAAAAAAACACAGTATTTTAGAGGGCGTTTAATAGCTCGTTTTTCGTTTATCATCAGAAGAATGAATTTTGTGGGTGGAATGGTTTGAGGGTGGTGGAAACAGGTTTGATTGGAGCAGTGGCGGATCCAGGGGGACGAGGGGGCGGCCCGAGTAGCGTAGTCTAAAGTAGTGTAATTTACTTAGTTAACTCAAGTTTGCCCTCCCCCCATCCTCAAAAAAATCCTGGATTCGTCCCTGGATTGGAGTATTTGCCTGCTTCACGCTAGACATTTGAATAATATTGAGCTGATTATCTCATTAGACTTCTTGTGGAAACGGATTGAAATAAGAGAAAAGGAATAGTAGGGAACAAGAAACTGACAGCGATTATTAAAAGACGAAAAGTTGGGACAGTTCCGAAGGTATGTTAATTTTTTTTATATTCTATGATAAATATGTGCATACTTTAACTTTATTATTCAGTTTACCTTGTTCTAGGTCCATTTAGGAATAATGGTCCAATCCATTTAGGAATCAAATAGAAAAGGTACTTTCGTATTAGCCAGTACACGCTCGAGAAGTTTGCTCCCTTGGATGTGCGAGAACCGATTTTTATCTGTCTGGATTCAGAGACAATTAGCTTACGCTCAGAGGTATTTAATATAATGCGGTCTGGGCGGCCCGCTTTACATAATTCTTTGTTGTAGTTTCCATAATTTTGTTAACAAAGTATTATATTTTCTTCATATTTTGGTATATTTCACCAGGATTAACCTAACTTCAATCTAATTAATCAAAATTTCTTCTCACCCGAATATCTTGTTGACTTGGAAGAATTGTCCGTCCCTTTTCTTTTAATCCAGGGTGCATCACTTCTGGATGAAGGTGAGGAGGTCTTTCTGGCTTCATGTGACCTACAATTAGATCCAAGTAAAGGAAAAGGTGTAAAGGAAAGCTTAGGCTTGAGGAATCTTATTAGTCACAGAACTCTTTATCTCCCTTTTTTTTTTCTTCGTTCGTTTTGTTTGTTGATAGCAATATAAATATTGAATTTTTTTTGTTTCGAAATGGTGTTTAGTCTATTCAAGTTGGCTGCTGGTGGTTGATGTATTTGAATTTTTTGTATAGATAAAACCCTTATTGAGCGACTGATTCATTTACCTTTTTTTAGCATATGTACACAGTAAGAACCGTAAAAAATATGGTTTTTTTTTGTTATTTTTCAATTATGAACACTTGTGTTACAATTTACAGCTCATTCTGTATGACGTCTTTGCTTTGATCTCAAAATCTATAATATAAATATTTAATCAAATAGTTTAAATAATACTAATATAAATATTAAATACCGATTTCAGGCACTTATCCTTTGGATGCACTGCAACTATAAATTTTTTCCTTGCGCAAAATATTTATTATCTTTCACTCAAAAATCTTATTTTCTAAATAGAATATAGTGTAGACAATTGTTGAAAAAAAGAAAAAAAATCCGCTTCAGGGTTCGGAATTTGATTCCGCTGATGTGATTATGCGGAAATATCCCCATAACAATCCAAATATGAAGAAGAAGAAAGAAAATAATAGAAGAAAGAAAATTTACTGTTGCATTCGCAACACAAGACTAAAAATACCTTCTTAACATCTTGACCTGATTATTACATTTCTACTAAGAATAATTGCATATAACTTCCAAGCACGGAAGTATGCAACGTCCTATTTTGCAAAAACTAACAATCTTTGTAGGTGCTGTTTCTTTAACGAGAAGATCTTTTCTACAAGAACATTTCTAGGAAAAATTGGCATGGTTCCATTGTGTACCAGACTGAATCAGTGAAGACGGATTTGAATTATAAACAGTCAAAAAGACATCCTAGGCATTGTCATTTAATATTAACAAGAGAATTCTAAATACAGTTTAGAATTTGGTGATTGCAACACTTTGCGTAGGAATAACCAACTTCAAAAAAACACAAACAAATCATTTTTGTTTACTTTAAAAGACTGCAGGAACACATACAGGAGGGGGGGGGGGTCAGATGAATCCTTCTCTATGTGAAAAACATCTACAAAGGGTAAAATTGCAGGGTCTACACGAAAGAATATACCAATTTCTTTTGAACTTCTACTCGTCAGGATTTTATATACCGGTATCCACCATCCGATGACAAAATTTTTTGGAAGCCTTTGTATAGCTTCATATCTATTTTGAAAAGAACAGCCTGCAGTAAAGTTAATAGAGACATAATCTTGAAACAAATTTGATTTTTCCAAACTAGTTCTTGCAACAGGAAATACAATTCACATCCTATCGAGTAGTTACGTTGATATAATTATTAGAGTCATCTCAATAAATCATGGTTGCAACAATTGCTATAGGCAACTAAACTGCGAACCACGATTCATTGTAACCAAGAGTTCAGAAACGAGTTCTAGAAAAACTGTCTAGGGAAAAAAAGATTCTTAATAAGAACTGATTCGGGATTATAGTATATCCTAGTAGTAAAAGTTAATTGTGAAAGCAAATTTATTGGAATTTCAAAAAAGAACTTGAATATCTATTAAACGGAAGTAGAATGAAATAAAAAATATATAGTTTGAATGATCATGGTCGTAAACCCTTGGCTGGAGTTTTTCAGCCCCCAATTTTAAATACCAGAGGGAATCATATTTTAGCCTGTTAATCACTCTTGTGATAACCTGTGATCTCTTTCTCTCTCTCTCTTTCCCACCAGTGGTGGGCACTGGGAGATCTTAGAGCTGTTTAAGCGCCCATTTGAAGGCTAGTAATTATATCTACATGCTTTTTACCAGTTCGTCTTGATAACGCTAACGTAAACATAGTACCAAAATTGGCATTGTTTAATGTCATTTCTCAAGTGAAAAGGCTGGGAGGCATAACGAGGGCATCATTGTAATCTCCATCGTTGAGAAATCTCAATCAGAGTTTTATAATTCCTCCTATTAAGAACCCCCCCCAATCAACTTGGTAAGTAAAACTAAAACACGCGTTCTAAGGAAACTACCTAAGGATACAAATTCATTTAAATTCGTTTCAGGAATAACAACTGTTGTTTGTCTTATCTTAAAGTAAAAGCTAGCTACACAAGAAATGTGTCGGGAATTCTAAGAAAGAGCTTGAAACGTTGACTGCATTTCTCTTCTCTTTCTTTTTCATTTAATGAGCACTAAGAGGTGATCTTATAACTTTGGTTTTGTCCAGTACTTCTAAAAAACAACAACCTCACCTAGAAATTAAATCGTATGAAAATTGGTACTTGATCAGAGAAAACGCTTTCTTCTTCAGAGAGGCAGCCTGGAAATTTTTGCTCTGGAAAGAGTTGCTCTGACCGGGCTGAATCTTAATGGAATGTAGTCTCTAGCTATGGGACAATGACCTCTCCCCCCTCCAAAAACACACTTTTTGAGATCAGACCAACAAAAGGGCAGCGGCTTCCAGATGTATCTGTGCTATATTTTTCATGGAATACACTCCTCTCCCAATGAATTTTTTTCCATATTTTTAGAAGTCACATTACGTGAAGTTGACCTACACGATAATATATAATTAGATTTGCCATTAAACTTCCTTTTCAAATATAACACTCACTGCAAACACAATTTCATTTAGAACCCTTAAACTACTACTACTACTACTAACAACTCTACGCACGCTCCTCCTCCATGCTAATCTATTCAAAGCCTCCCTCTTTACACCCTCCCAGGAAGTTCCCATTTCCCTTAAATCTTTCTTTACGATATCCTCCCATCCCAATCACGGACGACCTGCTTTCCGTTTAGCCCTAGACTGTTGTCCGGAAAAGACAATCGTCGGTAGTCTGTCATCCTTCATCCGCAGAACGTGACCAAGCCGTCTAGAACCCTTAAAAGGACTATGAAACGGTATTTCTGTTGACATCCCTAGTGATGAATTATTTGTCTGATTTAGCTGAAAATTTGATACGATACAGCGTCTTGTCTAGGAATTTCTAAAGCCAAAAACTTCCTGAGAAGTAAGCTCTTTATTTGGGGGAGGGAGGGAGGGGATATGGAAAAAGGAATGGGTGATCCAAAAACAGAAATTACTGAGGCCTCGTAGAATTTAAACTTAAATGTCTGAGACATCATTTTTCTCAGATTTTTTGTGGTTTGATTGTTACAGATGAACAATATTATATTTGGGTTACCCTTTATAAGAGGCTATACTAGACTACAATTTTAGCATAATTGCAGAGCTTTTTTTGTTTTTCAGGAAATTTTCAGATCCCCTCTTAAGAAGGGATTTTTTTTTATCTAAAATCGTGCCAAAATCTTGATACAATATATTTTCTAGCCTAACAAAAAAAACCTTAAAGGCAGAGAGAATCTGGAAAGTTTTTTGGAGATATTGGCCAAAAGTGAGGATTTTAGGGCTTAAATTTTTCTTTTGCAGCGAAAAGGTTCTATAAGAATTTTGAAAAGGTAGCAATTAGTATATTTGAAAAAAAACATAGAATACTGGATAAAATAGTCCATTTATATATCAGAAAGATAATTATTTCATGATTTGAATAATTTACCTTTGTCTTCAGTAAAATTAATGAAACTATCAAGAAAAAATCTTCCAAAAAACCGTAATTTTTTTGTGAACTTTTTTTCTATTGATCTTGACTAGTATCGTCACATTTTTTCATTTTGTTAATTTTTATGACAAATAAAACACATTGTTGAAAAGGCATATCGGCTTAAGGAATGCAAAAATGACGTTTCAGCATTTTGAAGGCTTTTGGGGGTGATAACCCAAATGTCAGGCCACGGTAAGACAGCTGACCTGAACGATTGTGTTGTTGCTAATCGAAGACGAGCAAGATTGATACAAGACACTTGGGTTTATAAGAATGTTATTTATGTTAAAAGCAAAGATCACCCTTTTCACCGGCGTTTTCACGGAAGTAATCGACCCTTTTCAGGAATTATTTGAAAAAAACTAAGTTTTCTAAAGAGTTAAAGAGGCTGAGTTACAAGGTCGAACCTTAAAACGTACAGGGATTAGGAGGCACAGTTGGGGGGGGGGGGGCTGTCACCCCCCAAACACGTCGCTTTCGCAGCCTTTAAATAAAAAAAGTTTTTTAAACTGAAAGTAAGGAGCGACATTAAATCTTAAAACGAACAGAAATTATTCCGTATATGAAAGGGGCTGTGCCCTCCTCAACGTCTCGCTCTTTACGCTAAAGTTTTTATTGTTTAAAAAAAAGGGTTGTGAGAACGTCAAACCTTAGCGTAAAGAGCGAGGCGTTGAGGAGGGCACAGCCCCTTTCATATACGGAATAATTTCTGTTCGTTTTAACATTTAATGTCGCTCCTTACTTTCAGTTTAAAAAACTTTTTTTATTTAAAGGCTGCGAAAGCGGGGGTTTGGGGGCGGCAGACCCCCCCCCAACTGTGCCTCTTAATCCTTGTACGTTTTAAGGTTCGACCTTGTAACTCAGCCTCTTCAACTCTTTATAAAACGTTTTTTTTTGAAATAATTTCAGCACGTTTTTGTACAATTTATTACTTACTATTACTTGACTAACTGTTAGCTGATCGTGTCAGGAGTTGAAGTTGGGTGGCTGCCGCCCCCCAAACCCCCCACTCTTGAACATTCTTGTGTTAAGGCTTTTAATTCCTGAATACTCAAATCACTTCGTACAGGGTGCCTCCTAATCCCTGTACGTTTTAAGGTTCGAACTTGTGACTCAGCCTCTTTAACATCCCCCCAACTGTGCCTCCTAATCCCTGTACGTTTTAAGGGTCGACCTTGTAACTCAGCCTCTTTAACTCTTTAGAAAACGTAATTTTTTTCAAATAATTTAAAAAAGAAACTGAGTTTCTTTTTTAAACTTTAAATTCAGTATATAAAAAATTTCCTCTGAAGGTGAATCGAACCCGGGTTTTCCACCTGACAGTCAGGAGTCTCGACCGCTGGACTAAAGAGACACAATTGTAACTGTTTTTTACTAAGTTGAATCTATTTTTAACCCAAGCAAATTCCCACAAAACTTGATATTTGGTTTTTGGAAAACAGGGAAGGAGTGATCGGATGGAGTTGAAATTTCGAGGATAAGCTCCCAGGCCTCAGAAAAGCATATTCTCTAAATTTCAGTTCGATCAAATAACGTAAAAGGGGGTCTGTGGTGGGAAAAATTAACATGGGCTATTATAGGAAAATGAGGTTTTTCGTAAATTTTAATTCGGTGGATAATTTTTTCGGTCTGAAAATATCAAAAGGCCCTAACAGGTCGAATTCTGCTTCGAATGAGTCCTCATTCACCCGGACCAGTTGCCAACTGTGGCCTGTAGGCGTGGATAACAAAAAAAAGAGAAATGAAGTTTAAGTGGCCATATTTGGTTTTTTGAAAACAGGGAAGGAGTGATCGGATTGAGTTGAAATTTCGAGGATAAGCTCCCGGGCCCTAGGGAAGCTTACCCTATAAATTTCAGCCCAATCGGACAACTTTAAAGGGGGGTTGTGGTGGGAGGCCCAGTCCAAACTTCTGGCCCAGTTTACCCCATGAAGATAAAGTCGGAGGAGGATTAAATTTTGCAAGTTTCTTAGTTTGAGCTTGGGCTACAAAATGCGATCACCGCCGTCTCTCTGCGACCTCTAGGACCTGAAATTGCTTAACATTGTGGTGGGTCGCCTCTTTATAGAGGCACAAGTGTGCCTCCTTGATTGATGTAAATAAGTTTGTTTAATTGGTTTATTTAAGTTTGTTTAATTGTTTTGTTTCATAAATTTTTGTTTGGTTGGTTCTGTAGATTTCTATAACATAGAGGCAAGTTTGTTGGAATAGGAACTGTTTAAATATAGCACAGATACTGTACGTACGGGGGCCACCTTTTTTTCCCGTTGTTTCGATACAACGGTTTTTTTTGTTAAATACGGTCTTAATTATGCAGGTTTTTCGCTATGCCGTATGAAAAAAACATAACAAGCAAGCAAAACAATTGAAGTTGGATATCTGATAAATAATTGAATATTGTAGGTTAACGGTGAAAATACACCACTACAGATTTTTATCTATATAACAAAGCCGCACATATTCCCTTAAAAGCAATATTCAGTGCTTAATTTTATCAAAAATTGACATTGACCTCTTGTATCATAACTAAGTTTGACAAAGGTAGTTTTATCATGTTTATTTGGCATAAATAGAAATAAATAAAAACAAGCAGAAACTGACTTAAAAACAAATTTTTCCTGATTGAGGTGAAGACTAAAGCTGGAACTCAAACTGAACAAAAACATTTTCTCTGTAGCGCCATGCAATTTAAATTTATAACAGTACTTAAAATAAACCATTTCGTGATACTTCCCTATTCTTATAGAATTTTGAAAAACTAGCGCTTTACTGAAAACAAAAAGCAATATTTCATTTTTAAAGAGTAGAATTATAAACCGCTTCAAAAGTCTCTTACAGAAGAACAATAGAGTGTTATAGGGTGTTTTATACAGTTTGAATTTACCTAATTTGGAACGCATTGCTGACTACGATTTTGTAGAAAAATCTGAAGAGAAGGAGTTGTGATAGTGTTATGATCATAGATTAACCTCAGAAATTCACATCATAGCTGGAAAATCTCCGCACTACAGGCAGACATAACAGGATTTCTGAAGTCTGATTATGCTTTATTAACATTTGATTTTGTATAATGTTAAATTTCATTTCCATAGGTAGAAATTTGTGCAGAATGGGTAGAAATTCATTGATAACACAAATGGTGACACACACTAGCTGCAATTATAAGAAAGTTTGTGATTTTTGAATGGTCATAATAGCTTCTAGCTGTGAAAATAAAAGTTCTTCTTTTTCGCGATTTTTTAAAATAATTTAAATTTCCCAAAAGAAATATCAATATCGTGGCCGGCAAAAACTTATCGAAAACTTTATAAATAAGATTTGTGATTTCTGTAGACTGATTAAGACCTTTTCTGCTCCTAAAGCACCGTCCTATTTCTTTGCATTGGTTTTGTGTTTTGATTTAAGCGCTAATTTTTGAAAATGCTACAGATAAAGGGAAAATCACAAGGTAATTTATTTCAGCTTAATTTATGTTCATGTTGTCTATCCTAAAAAGTAATAAATTTCGTTCATTTTATGTTTCACATTCACTCTTTACTTCCGTCAGAAAAACTTTTTTTTATTTAATTTTTGTTTGTTTATGTATATTTTCATAAATACACCAAATAAATTTGACACGGAGACCCTTGAAATTTATATGTAATAGCATCTGTTTAGACCATTCGAAGGCCAAGTTGCACAAAAACCCAGTATAAATAGGATATTTCATTCGTCATACGGATTTTCCTTTCGTTGATACCCCGAGTGAAATTTCAGAGCTTTTCTCCAACTTCTACTATATACTTGTGAAAAAATTATAATAAAATTCTAGAAAAATATCTACTTACTTGGCCGGAAAGTTTTTTTTTCGGGAATATTTAGGCTTGCCTTAATGTCTTTGACTGGATTTTACGTTTTACGAAAGCAGAATAATAGTTTAGTGAAAATCATTTTTTTATCAAATCAAACTGGAGCCTCACGATAAGCAGGACGTCCCTGAGAGGGATGGAAATGAGGTTGCAAAAAAGAAAAACATTAAGGCAAACTTTACAAAACTAAATCAGATCTGTAATTTTTTTTTCATCACTATGGAACAGCTATGAAACATAAAATAGTGAATTATGACACAAAAAAAAATTGAGAAAAAAAAATTGATATTAGAGTAAGTACGCGTACTTAAGTTTCTTGCGGCTGGGAAAGATCTTGAGGAACTTTTGGTATAGCAGGTGAGAGCTTACATTCAAAGATTCATCTGTTTGCGTGCCTGCATTAGAGGATACCAATTGATAGACCAAAAAGAGAATGCGAATCAAGTCTGAATTTTTCATAGTGGAAACTGACCAACGTCCTCATTCTAATTGGCTTTTACCGTAAAGTTATAAATTACACAATATTTGCAAAGTTAAATATGCAAAATGCCACATTCGACAACATACAAAAAACCTCGTGTGGTCCATGTAATTATCATGTCACAATGAGATGGTAATAGTAAGTCAACAATTTGGTTGTCGATGCAAGGGATCCTAATAAATCACTATATTTCTTTATCAGTAATTTAATCACATCACTAAGACAGTCTTGGGAGTTGTGTCAAATCACCGATTTACTCAAACCTCAGCATATACCATTTATCTACGGCTACGTAATCTAACAGCTCCTAATCTCGATCCAATAGCTTACCTAATGTTACCTAATGGATTGTAAGATATTGGTTCAACAGCACACAAGAGAAAGGTAGACAATTAAATCCATATATATATGGTTATTAAACAGTTTATTCATCAGTACTCCACCAAATTCTGATTTTATTTTATCATGTGTATGCCATTTGTTTAGACAAGTAGCATTCTGTAAATTAGGTTCAAAGGAAAAGTAGGCTACTGCACTGACAAGGGCTAAATAGAGCAAACGATATGCAAGCTTCAGTATCCTAAAAACAAAACAAAAAAAAGGAATAAATATTTTTAATATAAACTCCGATTACTTAATTTGAATAAATTAAGTAGAAATTCAAAAACCATTTTGACCTTTATTTTAAATAGAAGAGCACTAGAATAATTATTTACAGGATATCAATAATTATCTTCAATAAATAATAAATTAAGATAAAATGTTACCATATTTTTACGTTGCTTTGAAGCACTTGAGTAAGCAGTAAGAAGTATTTTTTTCTGTTTCTGCAACTGCTTCACTTCTAATTTTAAAATTGCTTTGTAACACATCTGTTTTTAAACAACAGAATTTAAGGTTTTATATTGTGACAATCAGCTATATTCTTTGTCTTCATATTTTAACAAATTCATTTAAAAAAAATTCTCATATCGTCATTTTAGTTAAGACTTAGAACGGACGGGAGACTTCACAATGTCATTCCTGTTGCTGTTAGTAATATTACATCATATTAAGTTTTACTGACATGCCTTTCTTACGTGGATTGTGAAAGGAGCCATTTGGTCTGTGATGCAGCTTTTTGTCATCCACTCCATACCTATTTGTCAAGCAAGTAGTAAGATTTTGACTAGGTTTATAATCGGGCGCCCGAATATCTATTTTGCAGGTATCTAGGAGATTTTCTCGACACTCTTGGAGTGCTTGTCTAGCAACACTCCCTCGGGTGAAACGTAGATCCTTGTGAAGGACGTGCGTGCAAACAAGCTGCAAATATGTATCCATTTCGAATACGACTCCACAGCATACTATAGTAAAGAAGAATTTGTATAGATTAGAGACTTCTAGGGCTATTTATAACTCTAATTCTTCGACGAGTAGACAATTGGCAAAGCAATTTTTCTATCTCCTATTCTCCAATCCTCCAACCTTAGAATCAAACATGTACACCTTTAAAAGACATTTCAAACAAAGACATGCTAATCGTCAAATATGGTCGTACGTTAGATGAATCTGATATGCTTTGTAAAAATATATTACTGAGCTTCTAAGCTTCCATAGTGGACGATTATTCGCTAAGCGCATTATGAAAATACATATTTGTGACCTAAGAAACAGATTTCATGATTTCAAAAAAAAGAAGCTCAAAGACTGCCACACATGGTTTTATGCCCTACAGTATTCCAAAAAGAATCTATATTATACAGCACTATCAACCACAATATTCTATATTATACATATCAATGCTGTATCTTTTATATATATTTTTATTATTTTATTAGAAACAGAAGACCAAAAACAACTATGACTACCGTGAATAGTTTAACAAAACATATTATTGGCTAAAAATTCGAAAATTTCAAGAACGTTCTTGGACAAAACTTGGAAGCTAGAATTTTCTCTCTGTTATCCATTTTGAAACAGAGATCGATATTATCATTTTTTTTTCTATTTTTTATGCCCAGCTTTATATTTTATTGCCTATAAGAGGCTAAAATATATTGTATTCTCATAAATGAGTCACAAACTATTATCAAGAGAACAATCATCTCGACCAGTCCTTAAACTGAATTTTGTTGACAGTTCTATCACAGTTCTCACAGCCATTAAGTATACTCCCAAAAAACTTGAGATTCTGCATTTTCTTTCCCAAAAATTTTATGAAACAACAAATACTACTCGAACAAGTAACATTCTCATTAGATTTATTACTGGTTAGGCATCCTTAGGTTTATCTGTTTCTTGTTTAACTGAAAATTCAATAAAAAACACAATCTTTTCTTAAATAAAAATTAATACGAACAAAATATGGCAGGCTGGTAATTGCAATGGTTTGCTTTACTGATTGCCTTTCAAAACATTTGAACTCAATATCCTTATTCTAAGCGAATGCAATTAGATGAACCCTATAATTATCATAATGTTTTAATATTTTTGTGGTGAAAATTTGATAACACAAAAACTAAAAAAGAGAGTTAAGTTTTAGTGTAAAAACCATTAGTTGAGGGGGGGCATGTTTACCACGGTTAGATTGCTGTTAGAATCTATTGCCCCATTTTGAAACAGCGTAAAAACGGATTTATCATATATATTATTATTATCGAATTTAGATCTTTTTATGTTCGAGTTTCTACCGACTAGGGCCACCCTTTATAACTGTTCATTACCATGAACAGTTTAATTTTCTATCTGTTTATTCAAAGAAAATTCAAAACTAGACAGGGGTAAGGACACCAACAAAAAAGACCTGTCCCCTCTCCCCTGATACTACCGAATTTTTTCTTTTTTTTTCGACACGCTGCTCAGAAATATCACATCTATTACCTGCTTTGATTTCTTTTTAGGTCCTTTTAATACAAAATAAAGTCACATTATAAAAAAAGAACTCACTTGAATCATCCTTATGATGTGGCTCCGGGGTCACACCCCCTTGCAACATGGGGTAAAATACTTTTGGCCATAATACTGCAAAGCATCCAACAACTGTTGCTAATACAAATATCGTTTTCGCACGCGATATCTCTGACGCGGTCATTGTTCGTTTCTTGGAAAAGACTAAAGAAGATCCATGGACAGTTTCCAGGATTCCAGTATCGATCCATGACGAAAAAATAGAGTGGAGTTAGCTCTCTGGCTCAAATGCGCATCCCTGTAACTTAACTTGCAGGGAAAATAGATATTGCATTCCTTTCAATAACGTCCTACAGCTTCTGGTAGACAATCGAAGATTATGATTTGAATTCCCAAGAGATTTTTCAGTCCTTTATTTTTCCAGGATTTTCCAGGATAATGCCGATAGATCAAGAGGTGGTATGAGAGGAGTTGGGATAATAATGTGTACGGCCTAATTTTCCGATGTCAAGAAATTCCTGTAGTTTAATGTTACAAGAATTAAACAAATTATATAAGGCACTTGTCATGCTATAGTTAATGCGGTACCGTAAATTTAGTAAAGGATGATGGCTCCTATGCTTCGTTACTAATTTTTTTCCTTACTTTAGTAAGAACGACGGAAATTCCAAAAATGACACGAGTTGCAAGGAATAACTGGTGCTAATAGTAGCCAAAACTTAGAAAAAAAAATGATAAAAAAAAACGTCTTAAGAATATTAGCTCTTTACATGGGATTCTAAAATAAATAAAAATCAGCATGTTTAAAGCTAGTCACTATAATGTGCGGGCCAGAAAAAGTAAGCTATGTTTTTGAGAAAAAAAGGGGGAACACACTTAATAAGGCAAATAATCTGGATATAAATTACACAATCAAACTTAGTATACAAAAGAACTTTTTTTTTCACAAGTTTCAGGCTCTTACCAACAGAAATGGGAATTTTGCATTTTGCCAATTAGAGTGATCAAGGTTGCGTGCTTCTTTAATTTTGCTTTGCCTTTTTTTCCAACTCTGATAGTGCTAAGCCAGAGTCTTAAAACATGGATAAAAGGCTCATTGAGCCAAAAGACTCCACCACAGAAAATTGATGTTTTATGTCATTTTGTAGCGCAAAGCAACAATTCTGGAACAAAAGCTAATAAGTGGAAATTATTCGATAGCTTATCGATTCAAAATTAACAAAAAAACTATATATTGAGCTTTCTAGTTTCAGAGGCAGTAATACCGCATGGTGACGCGTTCTTTCTCAATGATGCAGACACTATACACACTAAACGGTAAATATTAACATTTATTTTAAAACTTCATTTGACTTTTAAACTCATTCGTTTGAGGATAGATAAAATTTTTGTATAATACTGCACAATTGTGCATCATCAATTATGGAGGAAGGCCGGTGAACCTTTGGGTAAGATTGAGGGGGGATGGGTATTCTTGAAACCTGAAAAAGAGCCTTTTTATACCCATATTTTCTAATTTTTTATCACTCTTCGGATAAGTATTGGATAAGGATGTTTTATTCAGGGGATGGGGAGAAGGTAGAAATTAATGTCTTATCTCCGTTCATTCCTTGGAAAAGTTTTGAACTAAGCCTGTAATGTAGATGGTGCGCTGTCATAGTTACACTGTTATTGCAGAAATAAGTTATAAGACATAAGAAGTCGCTCATATGCTTACCAGCAATAAAGGTTGAGATGCTGCGGGGGATATCAAAGCCAAAGGAAAATTGTTCGAAGAAATCACCTTGAAAAGCGTAGAAAGGATGACCCACCCACATTTAAGAAAGCCTTTGATCAAACAATTCGTAGTAAAAATGTGTTCCAATCTCCTCTTTAAATGTTTTTTTTTTACATTCTGAGGCCCCGTTCTTATCCTTATTTTGACAAGTCGGAATGACTATTTCCCTCCAATTTATAAGTAAGCCAATACAAGATCTTACTATTATACCAAAAAGCTGTATTTTTCAGATACTCAGCAACTTTGTCCATAGTCCATTCCACATCTCCTTCATTCGCATTTACAACACTTTTTCTACTATTCTTTCTTTTCTCTTATTCTCGTAAGATCTGTGACTTCTTATTCAGAATCATTCTCTCTTCTACCAAGTTTAAAGGGTTTTTGCTGATATATCTTGCTACTTTTCAAGATTTCCTCCCTAAAACATCTTCTGGTTCTTGTCACTCTCCAGTCTACGATTCAACTGTCCTTTGAAAGTTCCTTTTAAATTTCCCCCCTGGAGTTAACCCTTAAACATTCCTAAAATATATTCAAAAGAGTCGCCAAAGGTAACTTAAAAACACAAAAAGCTGCATTTAAACGATTTCTAAAGGCCTCATGTCAACTTTCAGCTTTTTAGCTCAAAACTCGGTTCAGTAGTTTTTAACAGAAAAATTGATCAACTGTACAACTAGAAATGTAAAAAAAGACCATGTAGATTTAAATAAAAAAGTGCGAACTCTCTACCAAGGAATAATTTTAGTTAACACTTCTTATAATCCTTAGATTGGATTTCGTAAAGCTGTGGCTTAGGTAATTATGCAACGCATGGTCTCTTAACTCTAGGTTCACACAGAAGCAGTTGCTGCGATAGGCAATATTCGTCAATTGCATCGATGAGCAATTTTAGTCGCCGTTATGTTCACACAGGATTTTTACGTCGTCCAACTTTTACCCGCAAAATATTCAAAATTAAAAGAGCGTGGTTGAAATGGATCAGAATGATGTTTTACTTCTTTCCCTTGCTGTGAGAAGCCGAAAGAAGAAGAGAAATACAGTGAGTTGAACACTATTTTTTCTTGCTGATAAAAACCAAGACTTTACTGTGCCATATTACATGCCTTTATTGCAACTGCAGCAACAAAAAAAGGTAGACCCACACTGACACAGGCTAACGGTTATCACCTGGTAATCTTGTCACTCTAGACTCCTGTTGCCATACTTTCAGGACCAAAACTGCATTTTTATGTCCACTTTTCTTCTTTTCAAAAATAATTTTATTAAACTTGCCAGCCATCATTAACTTTTCAGTTTGATCGTTTTTATTTGTTTCTTCCATCATTGCTGTTGTTTTGAAAAAATTGCTCGAAAAATCGCTCAGTTGCCCGATAAAAGTTGGATTTTTTCAACTCTGGGTAGTTGCTTGACGAAGCAACTAAAATTGCCAAAGTTGGCAACTAAATTGCGGCGACGGGCGAATTTCGTTCCTGTGTGAACATCTGTGTGAACCTAGGGTAACAGTTTGTACGATTAATTTCCTGCTTTAAAAAAAAACCGTCATCTTATTCATAGAATCGTTTCAACCTCCAAGTGAAACTCTTAGAGTGGAATCAAAATACACATGAATTACATTTGGTTTAACAGTTAGAACACTAGTTAGGATAACGAGCCACAAAATTAACTTGTATCTAATTTAAAATTGCGTACATAGTTATAACAGAGCTAGTTATTATACAGTTATGACATAGTTATTATATGGTATTTAAAATTTGCTTCTGATTCGAGCAATCTGAGATTCATGTACTCTATGGTAATGATTTATTCATTACATTTAAAATGTTTTTACATCTTCCAATGTTTTCAGTAATGATTAGATCTTACATTATACATAAAAGTTTCAAGCAAACCTAGCAGCCAAGATCAAATACTTCCACCTTTTTTGAAAGTTTCTTCTCTCATTAAACATTTCCTCTTATATCTCATTATTGCCCCTTACACACGGTGCGCGATAATTTAAAATCTCATCATTACCACATTGGCTTACATCCTCCTAATCTGAAGAAGAGTCTCGTTAGAAACCTAAAGGACGCCCTAGACGGTCAATCACTTTGGTCAAAAGCTTTCGTTAATCGATTGACTTAAGCATGATTGACCGTCTAGGAACCTATTTGACACTTGAGTCAAGCGTTGACGTTGATTGATAGAAAGTTTGAATGACTCAATCATTTTGATCAAAAGCACTGTTACATTAGCTTTGGTCGAGATTGAAGGGTCGATTGAAGGTTGATTGAATCACACGTCAATCAATTAACGAAAACTTTGTTCAAAATCTTGGATCTCCTTAACAGTTACTTAATACATCTTACATATAAAGGTTTATCACAAAACAGCTTTTTTTTAAACTCCGTTTTTTTTTATTTCGGCCACTAATGGTGGTGGTTCGTTCTTTACTAGGTTGCAGGTATTACTGCGAACATGATTATCTGGAACTTTGTAATTTTGAACCATAATCAGCAATTCCAGTGGTTTTGCTTATCCAAAAAAAAAGGCAGAACCATGAATGATTGGTCTAAAGATATGTCCTAACCTTAGCTTGAAGTGATTTCATCGAGAAAACTTAATGAATTGGTATATTTGTCCATCAGCAAGCAATCTAGTTCCTATAATTTTATTTAATCTGATTGTCTATTACAAAAGTGGATAAAATACATGAGCAACTAGATTTCAGGAAGACAGACATCTTGGGGTCTATGGGATCCTTCGTGAGATACCAAGATTTTTAGGGATTTTTTTGTGATGTGTGTTAGGGAGATTTCAACGAACTGAGTCCCACCTCACCCCAAAATGTATTCCTCAGTACTTACTTGGTACCTTGATTCATTCAAAGGTCAAATTTTCTCTGAGGTCCTCATTTTAAGGAAGACAATAGCCCACTAGGTAAGCGGAAGAAAGCATATACTCGGAACTAGAATTTTTTTTTTCTGAATTTACCAACTGTACTCGCCAACTACGAATCAATATCAAGTGAATCAACAACATTCGAAGGTGGAAATGCCTTGTCAAAAAGATTATGCAATAAGTTAAAGTGACCAGAAATTAGGTACCCTCTGGAACCAAAGGACGTTTGATTGGGTAAAAAATGAATTTAATACAGCTTAAGCTTCATTTCTAGTTTTCATTAGAATTGATTTCTATCATTAAGATTACCTCGAAAGCTCATTTCTGTAGCTAAATCCTGCGTGTCCCTCTTTGTAATATTTTCTCTTTTCTTTTATGTAATGGAGGGTATAATAGTCTAGCTTATTTATTATGGAACTTTAAATATATAGTCTGGTCGACTCCAATATTTGAAAAACCACACACACGGAGTTATCCAGAAAAAGCCCTTGCGGCTAAATCCGCAATCACGAAAGAATAAATCAAACTTGCATTTTACTACTTTAATTAAAAATAAAGCAACAAACCACAATCTGACAATAAATGGGGACAAAGATGCCAATTCATACCACAATCATCAACGTGTAAATTGATACAAATATTAATACTGGTTTCGCATTGGCTAAGTAGGTCTTCTTCACTGGTTGACTTAAGGTTCGCATAAGCCGTGTAGCGTAAGCCACTTCCATAGCGTGAGCAACATGGACAATCGAAACTGAGTTGAATTGTTTGAATTGAAAATCGATAATTTAAATTCTTCAGAGATAGACTTTGTGAAGACAAGGTTTATCTAGCCTAGCTTACCTAGGCTACTTCCAGCACAGGCTAATCTATTTTCCAAATTTCTGCTCTTCTGTATTTCGAAGAAGAGTCAACAGAGCAGTCGTAATCACTGCTTGAGCTGGAATATTAAAGACGGATAGCATTTCTTTCTCCGAAGTCTTCCATTTGTTAGATAAAAACATATTATAGAAAATACTTCTTCATCTTTTTTTCTGATAGTTGAATAACGCATATAAAGGCTTGAACTAAAGAGTTTATGGAAGCACCAGTGTGATAGGCAAAATTTCAATCTGAAGACCATTTACCTAAGCTACGTATCGTAAGTCACTTAGCGATGAAGTCGCAACGTGAAACCGGTATAACAATGACAGTATTAAACACAAGCACTTAGGCAAGAGTCATGTTTATTTTCAAGCAGTAAAAACAACACAGAGTAGCGGCGTTAAATACACAATTTGGCAATAAGATTCCTGAGTTATTCAAGACTACAGCACAAAACGTTTATTAATATACGTTGTAGATTTGGCTAATTCACACCAATTGGCTGTTAAAAGTCCCATTTGGTAGCCAAGTTTTTCAAAAAATTGCCAAAACTAGAATAATATTCCATACTAGTATTCTTTTGGCTCGATTTTTTTTTAATGGCGGCAGCCAAATTAGGATTATAGTATACCAATTGATGTAAACTAAAAAATTCCGGCACGGATGTCAATAAACATCTGGCAATTACTCTTACAATGAACGACCTTAACGAAATACTAATAATAAAACACAAAGCAACCTTCTCGGGTTTTGTTTATATTATTATGTTTAAAATGAAAATGGCCATATCACAACAATTATAGCGTACCAATTGATGTAAACTAGAGCCACATTTCCAGGCTCAGCGGGTTCGAACACGGGTTGTTCTCGTCTAGTTTCAAGTTTTTAGTTTTTCGTCTAGTTTCAGCGGGTTTGAAGTTCCAACCCCGTGTTTTCCTCAAGAACCCGCTTTGTGAAAACGCTTGATGCACTAGACGAGAACAACCCGTGTTCGAACCCGCTGACCCGTGAACAACCCGTCTTCAAACACGGGTTAAGCGTTTTCACAAAGCGGGTTCTCGAGGAAAACACGGGGTTGAACTTTGAACTCGCTAAAACTAGACGAAAAACTAGAAACTTGAAACTAGACGAGAACAACCCGTGTTCGAACCCGCTGAGCCTGAAAACGCAGCTTAGAAAAACTTGGCACGAATGTCAATAAACATCTGGCAATTACTCTTACAATGAACGACCTTAACGATAATAAAACAAAAAAAGCAATCTTCTCGGGTTTTGTTTGTATTATTATGTTTAGAATGAAAATGGTCATATCACAGGAATCGCAAACTTCGGGTATTCATAGTTTTAGGAAGTGTCTTCTCATATCTAACTAGAATACACTTTATGTTTCTACACAGCCACTACGTAAGAAACGTCTTATTCTTCTTTTTGTTATGACCTAAGATAATACCTAACTGAAGCATAACTTTTCAATTCAGAATAAAGTAAAATTAGTTGTCAACATGTCTAACAGAAAAAAACAACAAAAAAACAACAAATTCTATATGTATTTCATTCATTGCGGATTCGGCCTATTCAAAGATTCTTTCTTATTATCAGAGAATGGGATACGTCTTTGAACATCGTTACCTGTACTTACAATTTTGCAACAATGTCTTTTATTTAATCTCAACTTTTACTTCTGCCTTTGCCAGTGCTAAAATTACATTCAGCAAGTAAGAATGAAGCTGTCTCATTTTTTGATATCTTCTAAAATACCAAATAATAAGCCATAAGGGCAGCCTCTAGGGTTAAAGCTATTCTGATTCTAATGGATACATAAATTTAACAACTCAAGGAGCATTCTTCAGTTGGGAATACGGGGAATTCCCGTGTCCCCTCCCTCTGTGCAAGCATTCGCATTAATCAAATAGCTGGGAATAGAACAACAACGATAAAACGCATTCTTTGACGACTATGATCGCAATAGGAACGAAACAAAACTCCATGTGAATTAATGCATGATGGTTTCAGTTTCAGTGATTGTAAAATTTAGCCGAGTCATAAGCAGATACCGGATGGCTGGCATAAAACAGCACAGCCATTAAGGTGCCTAATCCACCTTTTCCCAAGAAAATAAACCAAAATTACATAAAAATCATTAAAAAAAAAAGCACTGACTTGAAGCCAATATGTAACCACCTTCAAAAAGCATTAAAATGAAGTAAATGTCTAGCACCACTGGTTGAAAGTTCAAAACCTAACAGTGGTCTTTGACTTTATACTTCATAGACTTAAAACATGTCATTAACTACAATGCTCTATAACAAACTGATAACGCTTAAATGGATTTAAAGAACATTTTCTGTATTTTTGTATTACTACTCCTGTAACATGCGAGTAATAACACAAAACGTAAAAAAAAAAGAAAAAAGTATAACCTAAAAAAGAAAGAACCATGCGGATTTTTATTTCTATAATGAATGAGTCTTTACTATAAAAATTTGTCAAGTAGTTCAAAGAATTGTCTATATAAGCTATGTTGCGAAACGACATTTATGACAAATAAGCAAATCCTCTGAAAAGAGGCAAGTACAAAAGAAGTGGAAAGGGTTTCCCTCACCCAAAAATTCGTTAACTTTTCATTAGCTTTTTATAAAAATTGTTTTTCACTATTTTTCCTTATGCATAATAGGTTAGTTCTTTGCTGTTTTGACAGGTATGAGAGGACCTCGAAGTTTATTTCTGGCAAATATCTCTTAAAGACGCTATTTAACGCACTGTTGGATTTAAGTAGGGTATCTTTGATTCCAGCTTATTTGGAACATTTAGTATTAGTAACGTAAATAAATCCCATACCAACGGAAAAGGACAGAAATTCATTATTATATCCTATATCAAAATATATAATCGGCATCGAGTAGAAGTCATCAACCCTTCCTTTGATTTGCTCCTACGATGATACGTTACGGCTGAGGCTGGATGGGGTACAGAAGTTTCGATAGTCATTACAAACAGAATATTGCTAAGTACAGTGAATCTTTACTTAGCCACATGGGATGACAAGCAGTAACTCGGGAACGAAGTTACGGCCAGCAGTAACTCGATACTCTAAAACCTCATTCGCTTGCTTTGCTTTACTTTAATGTTAAGAGGCAAATGGAAAATAAAAGAGTAAAAGAAAAAACCTTATGTAAATATATGAATTCCTTTTTTTTAAATTTGGATTTCCAAAATTAAAAGGAACCTACTCAGAATAAACTGAGGCGGGACTCAAACCAAACACTACTGTAGTAGATTGTAGGATTTTTTTTTTCTAAAAAAGGAAAAAGTTTTTCCATTTTCTTTCCAAAATACCCTATTTTTTTCCAAAAAGAGAAAAATATCAAGAGTTGCCTCATTTTTTTATATAAGAGAATTACCTTCCAGCAGGATTTTCAATAATTGGCTTTTTAGGGAATTAAATTTAAACTTTCTGTTGCATTTCCCTTTTCGATGCTAATTAACTCAAACTTCCCGATGATATATTCAAATAAATGGACGATTTGGAACACAAAGGAATTAAAAGGACGGCAATGAAATGTGAACACATTATAATGGAATAGAATTGATACTACCTAATATACATAAAATTATATGGAAAAACCAGATATCTGTTGACTATAAACGAGAAGGTAATTATCAAAAATTTTAATGCGGATTTCCCGATTGAGTGGTTTGCATTAGACAGAAGCTTCACTTCGAGGAAGATTATAAAACGCAACTTTTTATGCTGGATTCAAAAATTTACTTAGATATTTTCTAGTACAGACAATTTTGGCAATGATTATGTTTTTTGAATTAGCATGTGCATTTTATTGGGAAAACTTCTCAAGCAGTTAAGAACTACTTTCTGGAATGTCCAAAATATCCTAAGTTCATCAAAAATAAAACAAACTTAAAAGAAACATTTGCACAATAGCATGGGTTCTGGTAAAAACTAGTAAAATTTAGCAGAAAAATCGGATAAGAAGCTCAATTCATTGGTGGCTAGCAAAATAATATCAAATTTTGTTCCCCATAGTTATTTTGCCATAAAAAATTTTCCCTTTGTGGCGTAATGAAATCATCCTTGTGATGCTTCTGAGAAAATTGAAAGTAAGCTGATGTATATTTGGATTTTCTAATAAGAGAAAGGCTAGATCTACGCTTGGAGAAACGTAGAAATTGTATTTAGAATTCTAAGCATAGCACCATTACTAAAGAACTAAGTATTGACTCCTAACTTAACACTTTCTTTGAACAGTAAGAAAGTTCCCTCGTCTTAACTTTTTCCTTAAAACCAATACAGCCCAGATAATGGCCAATGTTCATGTGTCTAAAATGGTTGAATGTGCTAAAATATTTTTCTCAACAAGATATTTAATATTTCGAAGACTAATTTAACAACTATTTATTGTTCTTATGTTTGACGCATTCAATAAGCTGGTCTCGTGTGGCATCCATGTCTCACAAAGGTCAGACATCTAAAATTGAAAATATGTAAAAAAAAAACGGCTCAAACAATTATCCTTTGCTCTTCCTTTACTTCTTATGAAGATGGTCTAATCAGCTTAATCTGACTTCCTTGAAAATCCCACAACATAAACTTATCATGGACTCTTGGACTGAAATGCCTACAGTCCAATTTTTACCATTACATTCTTTCTCCGGACCAAAACAATTTTACAACTAGATACCGTGCTACACTAACTAGAAAGAATGATAATAGGCCTTTACTTCGAAAATACAACTTCGACAACAGAACGATGCGGTAGTTACATTGTGCAATATTTTATTCGTCGTTTGGCTACTAATTTTATTGCTTGACGCTTTCAACACATCTTATTGTGTTGAAAATGAATTACCGTCACTTGGTATTGACAGTGACAACACTGTCACTACCGCTTTGTATTTTTGTTTTTGCTGATTTTAGTAGCTCCTTGCATTATTTAATGCCTATTCTTTACAAGCTCATGTTTGTTTAAAGCTATTAAAGCGAATAAATATATTACATTCTAAAAATGTTGTTTAAATCCAGGTTATGATCATCAATTAGAAAATCTTTTACATTAGCTTTTTTTTCCAGTTTTACACATGGCTTTGAAGTAAAACATAAAATACTGGACAAGTCCATGACATTTTGTCAAAAAAATTCTATCAAGTATTTAAAACTGTTAATTGAAGACTGACATCTCTCAGAACCTAATATGATTGGAAGTCTGCTTAAATCCTCTTTACTATCAATGAAACTAAACGTTTATCAGAAGTCAATTTTGCCAAGTTCATTTTAAAATTCATTCTACATATTCAGTAAAACAAATTAACACTAAATGATTTCAGACATTCTTTCCAAACTAGCAATGAACCCGATTTATTAGTTTTTTCCACTTTTCCACTTATTGACTTTGTCGAATGAGCCTCTGAACGATTAAAGTATCAAGCCTAAAATAGCAGACAAGGGTACTATACTTTAAAGAAGTTAAATAAATAAGATGAATAAATTACATAAACGCTAAAATAGATTAAATTAAAAATATATTGATTAAATAAATTCAAGAGGTTAAAATAAATAAAATAATTAAATACAATGCAACACTTGTTAATTAGTCTTCAGGCAATAAGTTGCTCAAAGACGTTAGATTACTACAATTGCCAAATAGTAATCAGTTTAAGCAATCTTAAGGCGCCTTTTTTTGTGGGTGGAATACGCCACATACATCCAAAACAACCTTTATATTTACGTGGCTTATATTCCATACATATGACACAGCTCTCATAAAGCCTTTCATGTTAACTCACGTGAAATCCACACATGAACTCACGTGTTCATTCGGAATCTATCTATAAACCCATGTACTCACGTGAAACCTACATCATCTCGAGTTTCTTCATGTTATTTTACCCATAATTGGAATCTAGTAGTATAATGTCTTTGCATTTAACAATAAGGAAGTTCAGCACACATAGAAACTAGACAAGGCGTTTCAAATTCAATTTTGGAAACATTAGGAATACGTTCAAACACAATGAAATTTGAAAATAAAGCAAAATTAATGACTCACAACCACTTCGGGACACTGAGTTATAAAATGAGCAATTCAGACCCACCGGTTTGTACTTGCACCACAATTTGAAATGTTACATTTTTTTTAGTCTTTGCATATTCTCTTAGTTAGCTCCTCCAAAGGCTCGAATTCCTGTTCTCTGACTAGATCAAATTCTCTGACAAAATAGTAAAAATGTTTATAGCAAGCATTGACGTGAGGCTCCTGCAAAGAAAGAAGAAGAAGAACTAAGAGTCGAAATGGATTGATCTTGAAATATTCTAATGTGCGTTTGATGACCTTAAGACTAAAAAACACCGTTTCTAGAGTTTAGCTGAAGAAGAAACGCGACATTCCTTTAACCGTTTCTCTGCTCGATGGGGGGGGGGGCAGAAAAAGGACTAAGTGGACAGATTAAAATTAGCCCAACCCATAAAAATAACTATCATGTCACCTCCTTATGCAGGGAAACAACTGACTTCGATTATTTCATGGAACGAATAATTTCTGCAAAATATACAATAAAATCAATAATTTTTCAAAATTAGAAATAATTTTTATCACATAAATAATGTTGTGCTTTTTCAAAAAGAAGCTCACACTTTTTATTTATAACATCAGTCGGCTCTTTAATTCTATATATATGTATATAAATATATATATTTCTGAAAAATGAATTACAAATGCTCAGACAGAATTCAAGTAAATATTTGAAATATTGATAATGCGGAAACTTAATCAGTAGCTTCAGTTAGATAAGAATACATTATTTCTTAAATTTTAGCTGAAAAAAACAAAAAAACAAGGGAACCACGTATCAGCTTTTCTACCCGAGCAAACAGAAAAATGACCAAATGTACTGATCCAAATAGCTCATACAGATTGAAAAATAGAGCGCAATTGAACAACTGGATGCAGGAATGTATTCAAAGGTGAGACAGAGCTAGGCCAGTCCTAATTAAACCATCTTGTTTGAACAGTTTTCCTCAGTACCCCATAATTACCATGTATTTCACACTTTGTTTCTACATTTTGACGACCTTGAGGGCGAAGTTCTTTCCTCATTGTACCAGATCTTCAATTTTTAGAAATAAACCAGCATTAGGATATCGAAGCATGCAAGTGTTACTACAAGGGTTACTTGCTGGCACATAATGTAGAAATAACAACAGAGGGGTATGAGAATGGTCTCGAGTCGCTAAAGCTACCGCTACATCCACCGGCAAAGTGGGAAGCTCAAAAAGCTTTTTATCATTGAATATTAATCCTTGCATAAACATTTCTTCTACCTGCCCCATGCCCTCTGTGGATTCTGGCATAAATATTAAGGATAGAGACAAGAAAAGTTAATTTGTTAGGCCAAGATAGCCAAAACTTGAACTTAATTTGATAGAGGCTGGTGCACATCAACCAACAGAAACGTCACTCATTGAAAATAACCAAAATAACACGGAACAGTAAAAATAATTTATTATTGTTATTTTTTTCAGAAAAATGAATGCATAGAAAATCATCACCTTGATTTTATAAAGCATTTAAATTTAATATTATATAAAGCATACCGAAAGCACACTTTTCAGCACATTTTCTATAAACTGCTTCAAGGCGTGTTCCCCCTCGAGAAATTACCCCTGGCAATTCCCCCCCCCCATCCCCGGGGGAAAATTACACCAACATGCAAAATTGAGCATACAAAGGGAAAGTATGACAAATAAAAGAAAGAAGAAAATAATGGATTTTGTCTCTTAGGCGTTCTAGAACATACCGATTTTTTTTCTCAGTTCTGAAAGGTCTAGATTTTCAATAAGGTACCATATACCATTAATTTAAAAGAAATATAAGCTAAATGACAAAACTATAATTGACTCATCCCCGAAAAATCAGCTGAAATTAAAGAAGGAAATATTAAAAATTGTTTACTGATCAATGATGTCGGAATATAAAAATATATTATATTTTTTTCTATTGATTATTTTAGTATAGCCACGTTGGGGTAGCCTACCGCACCCCTCCCGCCCAACTTTAGTTTTGTCTTTTTAATGATTATTTAATGTTTTTTTTTGCTAACCCATTATGGCGAGATGTATCGTTTTATTTATGATATGTTCTTCTATTTATATATTCTACTTGACTAGCTCTGCTCTCCATTAGGTGTTAATACTTTTGGTAGTTTTAAGTGATCTAAATAAACAGTTTAAGGAATTCTAACCGGGGGACATTTTCCAGAAGGGGGTATTAAACGAAAATTTAAAAAATATGACTTAAATCCCGAAGTAAATACTGGACGGTTGGACCCAGGCTGTTGGACTCTTTGTTGTAAACTTTTCCTCTTCTTAAATAGTTTCTTATCTGAGTTTAAGCCGATCCCTTAAACTTCCCCTTCATACAGCCTTACCGATTACTAAAAACCACAATTACTCCTCTGTTTGTTATTTATCAGCTGAAATAGAGTCCAAATTTTTTATTATTACACAAAGTCTATAGCGACCCCAAATTCAAACTTTCCTTTTATTTTTCTTGTTTCTTTTTTCTCCATAACTTGAATCATCTGAGGTATAATTGATACTAGATGCTACCTTACAATAATATACTTGAATCTCATTACAGTCGGCTCCTAGCTTGTCCATGCTCCATAAATAACTAATGTCAATTATCACTGCTCAGATATTGATGGCACTGGATCAACAGCTACACATTCTGTGGATAACAGAGACGGTTATTCACGACAAGCCACTCGGAAAAGAAGTGCCAATTGCGAATATCCTATGAAAAGTTACGGTGGCTTATACGACCACCAAATAAGAACTATCGTGAAGGACATGGACCCTGTGTAGACATAAGCGCTGTTGTTGTATGATTCCTTGTTGAAGAATATATCTTATCTAATATCGGCTGAAAAGTAATTTGAAAATTGACCACACTCTCCTGTCCTAATCAAACTATGCCAATAAAATGGCAACAGTAACTGGGTCTCAGTCATGATTCTGCAAAAAAAAAAAAAGGAAAATAACGTTCGTTGGATGTTTTACGAATTTGGTGCTAAAAATCACTAACCAAGATCATTGCCCACAGGCGGCCGGGATTCACTTTTCGAGTCGAGCCAACTCTTATCTTTCAGTGAATATTACTCTGGCAGATCTCTGCTAGTTGCCAATATAAAATGGAAAGAAAAACTTGCTTTGCTATCTAGTCTCCGAATAACGCCTTTATTTTCAAAAGCCTAATATATTCACTGTTGTTTTAATGCTTCAGGCAAATAAAAAAAAATAAAAAAAATAGAAGAATTAGATAAGCTATAAAGAACAAGTAATAGCTAAATTTTATTTTCTAAGTTATTACCAATTATAAGAATTGGTTTGAGCGATTTTCCCCCGTAAGGTCTATTTAAAACCCTAGCAGTATTATACATATTGGTAACAGGGCTAAGCCACCAGAGGTCTTCACACCAATGAGCACCCTCCTTACCCATCCCTGATTGTGTTCTGCTTTAGCTAGCTCTGAAGAAATTCCCAAGACTTTTCATAGTTCAGGGTCATTTTTCGTAGTTCAAAGTACATCAACTGTTCCCTAGTTATCCAACAGAATCATAACAAGGAAATTATTTCAGGGGGTTGAAATCCTCTTGATTGAAATCAAGAGGATTTCAGTATTATCCCTTGCAAACAGTACTGTCATCTAGCCAGTAGGTTAATCTATATATACTTTAATCTCCCATATGGGATATTAAAGTATTTAATCTCCCATATGGGATATAGCCCATTTTCTCACTTTAAGTGAGGACACACAATTTCTCGGTGTTCACTATTACGACAAAAAACGAAGAACGAAAAATAAAAACCAGAAAAAATAGAAAACCAAACCAGGGTTATTTTCAGCATGAATAAAATGAAAGGCAAAGCATATATTTCGGAAATGACATCCACTAAAATCCCCAGTGAAAAAAGGACTAAAGTAAACTAAATCTATTTAACTACGATTTACAATTTGAGAACAAATTACAGCAAAATATAGCATAAAAAATTGTTTCAATAAAATGGTGGATTAAGATACGTGTATATTCAAGGGTGTCTACAGAATGGGCGTAAGGGTGGCTTCAACCCTGTAGAAGAGAAAAAATTACGCAAGTTTTCGATTCATATGAGTAATAATGCCTCCCTCCGAAGATCTATCAAAAACTCTATCAGCTAAACTGCTTTCAGAAATTTATTAAACAGGCTATTGTCAATCGAAAACTTCGCTGAAGATTTCTTAGTCGAAATATTTGCCAAAATAACAGCTTTGTTGTTTCGTGTTATTCTCCGTCTGAAAATCACCCTCGCTTGGTTTTGTCTTTTTCTTAATATTTTTTTCCGTTCTTCTTTTTTGTTGTAACATGCCACGTTTAGCCAATGTGGTCTCAAGATAAATTCAGTATTCACCACGTAGATAAAGGCAGGCACGATTATAGAGCAAATCGCAGGTTTAGAGACGCAAGGCGGAGAAGCAAGGGTTCGAGGAGGTACCATATACCCTATGATGCTAAAACCAGCCAGAAGCGCAAAACTTCGTGATGTAAATGGTAGGTTTATCCCCTTCCATTTCCTTACTATATAATTGTTCTCTCTAGACGCTAGACTAACATCTGAAGTGCTAGTAATCACATAATAAACTTGGCTAAAGAATTTCAATTACCGGAAATCGGATCAAACAGGTCCAAACTCTTTTCTAAGAAATGGAACGATCCCAAAGATGTGTTTGATTTAAGTTAAGCATAATTAGATTGTGTTTTTCTTTTCTTTTTTTACCCATCAAGAATTTGCAGACGGGTCACATAAACGTGTTTACTAATTTGAGCGATCCCTGAGTAAATCACGGAACAAAAGAAGAAACGGTCAGACATCAGATTTATTCAGAATTTTAAAAATAGAAACTTGAGCAATGATGCCATACACGACAATCAAAAACCATGTCAATGTTCCAACTGAACAATATGCTGTTCCATAACATAGACTTAAGCTATTTATACTGAAATTAAAAAAAAAATGTCAAGCATAAATTAAAATCATTTTGCAAACTCCACTATTGAAAAAGTTTTTTCATTCATTCATAAGGCAATATTTGTCAAATTTTGAGCGGGTTTTCACTAAGGGGAATGGTCAATTCGCACATTTACGCACATCATCATGGCTGCCTACAATGGTAGGTAGCACTCCATATATTTATCCAGTTTGGAACTTGAAGATGATAATTTTCTCTGCTATAACATTCAATGAAAATTGTTTTATTCAACATTCATTACATCATCCCATGAGTCATTATATTTTTATGTGCATCATTGTTGACAAATTTCACTGTAGTAGCATTCAACGAACTTTGTTTCATTGAACAATCGTTACACCACTCATCAATTATTAAGTATCACACAGGAACCCTTGGAGCTCAGCAGATTTCTCCCACCCATCCTCCCCCTCCCTCTGCTGACGACCCTTGTCCAAAATGACCACAATTTCTCAAATTACAACAAGAGCGTCTTGCAATGCAAGCTCAGTAAAATAAAGTCACAAACACACTTTTTCTTGCATTTTCATGCCCTCATTAAGAACACTCAGTGGTATCCTTCAAGCGTTGGCTGTAAGCATTTAGATAACTAGAATCGATATGGGTCCATTTGAAACTAACGTGAAGATTACAATATGTTTGAGAGTATATTTTTTCCCCGCCTTTAAATTTTTAATTTTGGCTTACAATAAGACGTGCGTCACTTTTAGTTCATCATGCAAATACACAGGAGGGGAGGTCAGTAGCCCTATACTCTCTCGCCCAAATTCTGAAACTTCTAAATTTCCTCGAAAGCTTCTTATATATTCTATGTGATTTTGTGTGTAGTCTACATGTTTTAGAAGTAGTTTTCAGTTTCCACCATGGACTATTCTGAAGGGTTTATGAGTTTGTTGATTACAAATCTTAGGCTAGTTACTTAAAATCAAGAGCAAGACATGACTAAGCAAATATTTCACAAATTGCAATGGATCTCCAGCCAAAACAATTATTTAAGAGAACAAACACATTAATTGCTAATATGATTTTAAAACTGCGATTTAGGCGTGTTAGAACAAAAACCGGAATGAGGTCTATATTTTTCACAAACAGCTTCCAATTTTATCACTGTTTGCATCGATGGGTTTCAGACCTTGCTTATACGAAATCTGAGTCAAATGTTGCAATACAGTAGTCCAAAAGCAAAACACAGAGCCGTCGGAGTACGCTGAGTTTAATAATTTAGAACTGCAAATCTAGACGAAAAAGGGGAGGGTAAGTGTATAGTTTTTTGATGGTTCTAAGCATATTGGCTATCTCATAATCATCGCTTGGTAGCACTTAGGCCCTCCTCGAGCAACAATGTTTGTTATGTAGCACAAAATGGCAGAAATCGGCACTTTTCTCAGACATGATTTCTTTTGTTACTTAAAACGGCCACTAAGACTTATGTGTTACCGTTCGAATGATCACCTCTACCAATATTATACGGCTATTGTTTTGCCACGATTGCCTCTGGGGACAAAAACAACAAGTAAACACACAACCAAAACCAAAATTTAGGCCTTCCCAAACAACCAGAGGCCCTCCCAAACAAACACACAACCACTTAGGCCCTCCTCGAGCTACAATGTTTGTTATAAAGCACAAAATGGCATAAATCGGCACTTTTCTGAGACATGATTTCTTTTGTTACTTAAAACGGCCACTAAGACTTTGTGTTACGTTCGAATTATCCCCTCTCCCAATATTATATGGCTATTGTTTTGCCACGATTGCCTCTGGGGACAAAAACAACAAATAAACACACAACCATGACCAAAATTTTCACATAGATTTTGATGGACGACTCTACACAAAACAAATTTACACATTTAAAATCTACTACTGCTACTAGCAACTTTGTTTACTAGCAATTTACATATTTAACATCTACTACTACCACTACTACTATCAACTCACTGGAACACTAAGCTACCTGAGGTCAACACCACTGCGAACGCTCCACCTCCACCCTAATATATTCAAAGCTTAACTCTTTACCCCCCCTCCCACTCCCGAGAAATTTCAATTCCCTTTTAATCCTTCTTTACCAGCTCTTCCTAAACCTTCAATGACGATCTACTTTCTGCTTGGCCCTAGATTGGTGGCCGAAAAGAACCATCTTTGGCAGTCTTTCATTCGCAAATCGTATCCTAGTTATCTAAGCCTTTCTTTTTACAGCCCTAGAAAGTGGGATAAAACCACACATCCTGTACAGCTTGTTGTTTGACATAAGGTTAGTCAAACGGGTACCCAAAACTATCCGTAGACAATTCTTCTGAAAAACATCTAACAAACCTTCCTCCATCTTCAAAAGCGCACACGTTTCAGAGCCATAAATGATCACAGTAATAACTCTCATTTGGATGAGCACAATTTGTAAGACTAGGGAGAAAATATTAGTCTGGTTTGGCAAAAATTTAGTTTTACAAACCTTTGCCCGGTAACAACCATTTTTGAAAAAAAAATCAAAAAATTGAAAAATCAGGTCTCTCATGCAATAATAATAATAATAATAAAAATTAAAAAATCCAAAAAAGACAAAAGCAAAAATTATATACCAGGGGCGATTATTATTCACGCTGCAGTCCACAATTCAGAAAAAAAGAACACAAATAAAATGATTGAGAATCACTTACTGCTCCCGTTTCCACAAGTTTGTCATAATGATGAATGTAGACATGCACAAAAACACGGAAGAGTCGAGCTAGAATTTTTTTGCATCTATTTTGAAAGTTCTTTGGAAACGGAATGTCTGAAATAAAAAAAAGAATAATTTAGTACACAAACCAAAAATTTTAAGAAATAGAATTAAACTAAACAACCTGGCTCATGATCCAAACAAGTTATAAGTACATTCTACAAAAATTACTGCAATTTTCATATTATTTAGAAAGGATAGGTACAGTTTTCCTAGTCTACCCTGTGGGCATGCACCTGGTTTCAACACGTCTAGTATGAAAATAATACTAAATGCTCTTTACTACTATTACTACCACCAACAACTCACTGCAGCCCCAAGCCATCTGAGCCCAACACAGCCTTCTTCAACCCAGACTATTCAAAGTTTAACTATTTACTCCTCTCCATGATGTTACAATTTTTAACTATTCTATTGTTCCCAACTCAAATTTTATTACTTTGTGGATTTGAACATTCGTTTTCATCACCTTTTGCGTCCCACGAAACAATTTTCCAGTTCGTAAGGCTATCTTACCCCCCCCCCCCAAAAAAAGAAGAAGAAAGAAGCAAGTTTGATGCTTCACCTGTCTCTACAAAAATTTAGGAGTTAAATAATTATATTTGGTTTATTTCTGTTACACAAATGAGGTCAAAATACTCATCAAAAAAGAAAATTACGATTTTCTTTCTTTTTTCAAGGTTGGGACACAATTAAGAGTTTTCGATGATGGCGACTTCAATGGCGAGCTTTTTATTTCGAGTTAACATCATGTTTAAATGGTTTTGGGCTCTTTTCGAAATTCTAAAAATTAGTTATATATTAGTATTCTAAATATTAGTTATAAGAAATATTATAATAATTCTAAATATTAGTTATAAAAATAATCGCAAATTATTATTCAATTGAATCTGAATAATAGCTATTATTTCCGATAACGATGTTTGCAGGCCGAAAGATTGTTTTCCATTGAGTCTGAACATAACACCAGGAAAGTGGAATGGCGCATATTGATATTCATCGTCACGCAGTATACGATAATCGTCTACACCGTGACGAAATGCCTTTAGGGGCATAGTTTCCACCCATAAGAAAATAATGAATCGAAAATATGAGAATTAACTTATCAACCTTTTTATGGGAAGTGTACACTGAAGAAATGCCTCTTTGGGGACTTCATGAAGACATACAGCTCGATCATCACCTTGTCAAAGGAAAACTTCAGGGTATAGATTTGTTACACTAAGCTTTGATAGTCTGGACGTTGAACAAAATTTTTAAGCAAAGTATCAAATTATAATTCAATAAAGTAAATAGTTTTATTCACTGCCTTTTGGAAGAATTGGAGTTATAGGTCTTAAATAGCTTCTTTCTGAAGGTTCCATGCGACCACTGTATAGCTCCTCCAGTATTGTTTCTTTTAAAGGATGGCTTTTCCTGTTTTCACAAGGCTCCTGAGCTCAACATAAACCTTGTCATAAACCTCCTGAGCTCATAGCAGTAGGGGCGTCAGCTACGGACAATACTGTCGAGAAACACTGAGCCACTCCAGAAAGGTGGGGTGGCAATCTCTTTCTCTTCAGCATAGCGTCATCAAAATTCTTTTTAATAATGGCTTTAATTCATTCCAAGTTTGATTGGTTTTGGCAAAATAATTTAAAATTTTACATTTTCCGTCCATCTATCCCACAGAGTCCACCATTTTTTTTAACAACGGGACCGATAACGTTTCGCTTAATTTTCCTGAAGCAAAATTAGCAAAAGTCACACATCCTGAAACATCGTTCGCATCAGTATATAAGACGAGGGTTAGGAAGAAAACTTCCCAATACCTATCCAAAGTTTCTTAATAACTGTTTAAGAGCAAAATTTATGGCATTAACCCCCCCCCCCTCACCCCCAGTAAAAAAAAATATCTAAAAATTAGTGAGCTCTGTCACTCTTTCTAAACTAAAAAAATTCACAGTAAGACGTGTTGAAAGTCGGTGCAATTACCCATCCCAGTAAAAGGTTGGAAGCTGACCTTTATCTTATGTCATATTACTGTTTTCATCATACTACGCTCCCAAGTCAATTTTTTTTATAACCATAGATCACTTTATAGATTAAACTTGGAAGTTCACGCGGCAGCAAAGACTACAGACTCCATTTAAAACTCGTTAATTTACTCATATCCAGACCAAGTTGTAAGGAACTGTGACACAACCTAAATTTCTGTACTTGTCTTAGGTATACCACAAAAAATTCCGTTTAGTGTTTTATACTAATTAAAAAAAAATTTCCACAAAATAAGTTTTTCAAAGAAAAGTAAAGAACTTCATTGAACAAAAAATGAGCAAAAATAAAATCAAATAGTCTACCAAGCGTAAAACTACCACAAATAAGCATCGATAAATAAATGAAACCCAAAACGAACAGAAATTACAATAAAAAACCGAGTGAAACTCAAAACGAGCAGAAATTAACATAAGTTGGGCTCAAAACCCCTATGCCTTCCCGAGGCTAGAACAAATTTGCACTTTACTGAAAAAATATAAATGTTTTTACTTTTATAACTTTAACAAATCAAATAATATTAACATTTTGATTACTAAATATCAGTATATGTTTATTAAACTGACAATGCATATTCTTTTGAATTTTTTTCAGTAAAGTGACCTGAAATGGAAAACTTGATACATTCTCAAAAAAATATGTTTACTCTCTTTGATAGCTTGGATACATTTACGCTATTTTGATTTGGTTAAATTTTAAGAACACGAGCAGCCCCAAAAGTTTGAACATAATACCCTCAGTTGTTCTTGGGATACTGCTGAGATGCCTTATTGGGAATTAGCATTAACACAGTGCATTTTGATTTAATCTTATGGAACAATTTAGTTTTTAAACATAAAGTTAAATGGGAGAGTGGGCGTGAGAAGGGGGTTAGTTGCCCTTCAATAACTTTCGACTATTAAAAAGGGCATCAGCCCTTTCAATTTTCAATCGAATGAGCCCTTTTCGAAGTTCCTACGACAACTCCTTCGATACAAAGTGCCCTGGTCTAAACAACAAAAAAATAATACATTATACAAACATCAATCTTTACCATAAAAATGTCAAGCCTTCCTATAACTTTCGACTATTAAAAAGGGCGCTAGGTCTTTCGATTTCTAATTGAATGAGTTCTTTTTGAGTTTCCAGAACAACCGTTTCTATCAGCACCTTATATACACTCATGGAATAAATTACAACCCCTAGCCTAAGGGCTATTAGGGGTGTTGTTATCCTCGAAGACCTAATTTCTAGAACTTTCAACTACGTTAAACAAAATGGCTATCTCAAAATTTTGATCGGATGTGTCTGGGAAAATGGTGAGCGTGAGAGGGGCGGTAGTCTTTCTCCAATCACTTTTAACTATTAAAAAAGGCACTAGCCTATTCAATTTCCAATGAAATGGGCCCTTTTGATGTTTCTACGACAACGCTTTTAATAAAAACTTTATATACCCCCAGGGAAAAACTTAAAACCCTCGCTCTGAGGGTTCGGGGGGGGGGGGGGGGGGGTTGCCATCTTAAAAGACCAAATTTCCAGAACCTTCTACTATGTTTAACAAAATGGCTATCTAAAAATTTTGATTGGATTTGTTTGGGGGAATGGTGGGCGTGAGAGGGGGGTTATTTACCCTCCAATCACTTTCAACTATTAAAAAGGGTACTAGCCCTCTCAATTTCCAAGTGAATGAGCCAATTTTGAAGTTTTTACGAAAACTCTATCATTAAAAACCTTATATGCCCCCAGGGCATAACTTACAACCTTTCCCCTGGGGACTTTAGGGGTTTGTCATCCTTAAATACATAATTTCCAGAACTTTCCACTACGTTGAACAAAATGGCTGTCTCTAAACTTTGATTGAATGTGTTTGGGGAAATGGTGGGCGTGAGAGGGAGGGGGTCAATTACTCTCCAATCACTTTCCACTATTAAAAAGGACAATTTCAATTTCCAATCAAATGAGTCCCTTTTGAAATTTCTACAACAACTTTCTATATAAACCTTATATCCCCCAGAGCATAACTTACAACCCTTGCACTGAGGGCTCTGATGGGGTTATCATCCTGAAAGACCTAATTTAAAGAACTTTCGACTACGTTGAACAAAATGGATATCTCGAAATTTTGATTGGATCTGTTTGAGGAAATGGTGGGCGTGAGAGGGGGGTTAGTTGCACTTTAAACACTTTTGACTATTAAAGGGGTACTAGCCCTTTCAATTTTCAATTGAATGAGCCTTTTTTGATGTTTTTACAACATCGCTTTCTATAAAAACCTTACATTCTCCCAGGGTTTAACTTACAACCCTTGCCCTGAGGGTTGTGGGGGGATGGGTTTTCATCCTTAAAGACCTACTTTTCAAAACTTTCAACTACGTTGAAAAAAATGGCTATCAAAAATTTTGATTGGATGTGTTTGGGGAAAAGGTGGGCATGAGAGGGGGGTTAGTTGCCCGCAAATCCCTTTCGACTATTAAAAGGGGCACTAGCCCTTAGAATTTCCAAGCGAATGAGCCCTTTTACAAGTTTCTAGGACAAAGATTTAAATAAAAACCTTATATGCCCCAGGGCATAACCTATAACCCTTGCCCTGAAGACTGTGGGGGAGTGTCCTGCTCAAAGGTAAAATTTCCTGAACTTTGTGGAACTGTGTGGAACAAAATGGCTGTCTAAAAATTTTGATTGGATATGTTTGGGGAATTGGTGGGAGTGGAAGGGGTGTTAGTGGCCTTTCCATCACTTTCGACTATTAAAAGGGGGGACTAGCCATTTCAATTTCCCATCGAATGAGCCCTTTTTGAAGTTTCTACGACGACGCGTTCTATAAAAACCTTATATGCCCCCAGGGCGTAACTTGCAACCATTGCCCTGAGGGCTGTGGGGAAGTGTCCTCCTCAAAAACAAATTTCTATTTGAAAATCTACAACGCTGAAAAAAATGACTATCTAAAAATTTTGATTGGATGTGTTTGGGGAAATGGTGGGCGAGAGTGTCCCTCAAATCACTTTCGAGACTATTAAAAAGGGCACTAGACCTTTGAATTTCCAATCGAATGAGCCCCTTTTCAAGATTCTACGACAAAGATTTCAATAAAAACTTATATGCCCCCAGGGCATAACTTATAACCCTTGCCCTGAAGAATGTGGTGGGAGTGCCCTGCTCAAAGGTATAATTTCCTGAACTTTAACTGCGTGGAACCAAATGGCTATCCCAAAATTTTGATTTGATGTGTTTGGGGAAATGGTGGGCGTGGAAGGGGTGTTAGTTGCCCTCCAATTACTTTCGACTATTGAAAAGGGCACTAGCCATTTCAATTTCTAATCAAATGAGCTCTTTTTGAAGTTTCTACGACAGCGCGTTCTATAAAAACTTTATATGCCCCCAAGGCATAACTTACAGCCCTTGTCCTGAGGGCTGTGAGGGGTTTGTCATCCTAAAAGACCTAATTTACAGAACTTAAAACTACTTTGAATAAAATGGCTTAATTTTGATTGGATCTCGAAATTTTGATTGGATGTGTTTGGGGAAAATGTGGGCGTGAGAGGGGGGTTAGTTGCCGTCCAATCACTTTCGATTATTAAAAAGGGCACTAGCCCTTTGAATTTCCAATCGAATGAGCATTCTTTGAAGTTTCTACGCCAACGCATTTTGTATAAACCCTTATATGCCCCCAGGGTATAACTAACAGCCCTTGCCCTGAAGGATGTGGGGGAGTGTCCTCCTCAAAAAAATAATTTCTATCTGGAAATCAACTACGCCAAAAAAATGGCTATCTCAAAATTTTGATTGGATGTGTTTGGGGAAATGATGGGCGTAGAGGGGGGGCTAGTTGCACTCCAATCACTTTCGACTATCAAAAAGGACACTAGCCCTTTAAATTTACAATCGATTGAGCCCTTTTTGAAGTTTCTACGATCCCGCCTTCTATAAAAAACCTTATATACCCCCAGGGCATAACTTACAACCCTTGCTATGGAGGCTGTGGGGGAGTGTCTTCCTCAAAATCATAATTTCCATCTGGAAATCAACTACGCTGAACAAAATGGCTATCTCAAAATTTTGATTGGATGTATTTTGGGAAATGGGGGGGGTGTAAAGGGTGTTAGTTGCCTTCCAATCACTTTCGACTATTAAAAAGGGCACAAGCCACCCCAATTTCCAATTGAATGAGCCCTTTTCGAAGTTTCTACGACAACTCTTTAGATACGAAGTGCCCTGCTCTAAAGGAAAAAAATAAATGATATATTGTTCCAACATCGTTCTTATATGCCCTAAGGGCATAACTTAAAACCCTTGCCCCGAGGGTTTTGGGGAGTATCCTCTTCAAAAACATATTTTATATCTGGAAATCAACTACGCTGGACAAAATGGTTATCTCAAAATGTTGATTGGATGTGTTTGGTAGAATGATGGGCGTGGGAGGGGGGCTAGTTGCCCTCCAATCACTTTCAGCAATTAAAAAGGGCACTAGCCCTTGGAATTTCCAATCGAAAGAGCCTGTCTTGAAGTTGTTACAACAACGCCTTCAATCAAGACCATATATACCCCCAGGGCATAACTTAAAACCCTTGCCCCGAGGGTTGTGGGGGAGTGTCCTCCTCAAAAACATATTTTCTATCTGGAAATCAATAGCCACTCCAATTTCCAATCGAATGAGCCCTTTTTGAAGTTTCTACAACAAATCCTTCGATAAGAAGTGCCCGGGTAAGGAGGAAAAAAAAAATATATTGTGCCCACATCGTTCTTTACTTAGGCAGAGCTATCGCGCTGCCTAAGATAGTACATTGTGCCAACATCGTTCTTATATGCCCTCAGGGCATAACTTAAAACCCTTATCCTGAGGGTTTTAGGGGAGTCTCCTCAACAGAAACATATTTTCTATTAGGAAATAAACTACGTTCAAAAAAATAGATAACCCAAACTTTTGATGAGATATGTTTGGGGGACGGATGGGCGTGGGGGGGGGGTATGTGACCACCAATCACATATGACTATTAAAAAAGGCACTAGCCCATTGAATTTCAAATCGAATGAACCTTTTCTGAAGTTTCTACGACAACGCTTGCTATAAAAACCTTGTATGCCCCCAGGGTATATCTCATAACCCTTGTCCTGAGGTGTATGGGGGAGTGTCCTCCTCAAAAATATATTTTCTATCAGAAAATCCACTACGCAAAACAAAATGGCTCTCTCAAAATTTTGGTTTGATGTGTTAGGGGGACTGATGGGCGTGGGGGGGGGGGGGGGCTAGTTGCCCACCAATCTCTTTAGACTATTAAAAGGGCACGTCACTCCAATTTCCAATTGAATGAGCCCTTTTCGAAGTTTCTCTGACAACTCCTTCGATACGAAGTGCCCGGGTATGGAGAAAAAAAAAACATTGTGCGAACATCGCTCTTTACTTAGACAGCGCTAGCGCGCTGCCTATGATTGGATTTTTCTACACAGGACCTACTCATAGCTCATACTCCATAGGAAATACTCCTGTGTGGAAAGTGTAGGCACTGTGGAATACATATCCTTTTATTAGCATTTTTTTCTAGAGGCAAATGATATTTATATTATTATTATTATTTATTTTATTTATTACCCACTATAAAAAAGAAGCAGAGTACATCAAGAAAAAAAAAAGCAAACTCGCACACTTAACAATTATTTACATAAAACGACGTAAATTATGGTGCGCAGTAAGACCTGCAGATAACGACAGCTTTCCAGCAAGCACAGTCACTTTTCCCGTAAATCAGGGAGGCCGAATCGCGATATTAGATGCCGGTTCCGGAACCACGGAGGGAGGCACAAAAGGTACCAAGAAAATTTAAAATAATAAGTTTGGATAGAATTCAGATCTTTAGGCTTCAGAATTGGAAGAAAACCAGATAAAAAAAAAGAAGAGAATGATTGTAAAATGAAAAATATAATTTCCAAATTGCTGTTCTAGTGTACCTCCCTCAATTTGAAAAAATTTTTGGATATCCAATCTGCTTTTATCTTTGCATTAGAAAATGTTAGAGCCCAAAGTGTTTTGAAGCTGTTAAAAATAAAAAGATCAAGCCACCGAAAAGAAGATACGCTTGAAACAGAGCAACAAAACGAGTTAAGTGGGAGACTAACATTCGAACTAAAAGTAGTAGATTTATGTTTACCAGTGTCTAGCATCATCCCAATCTACCTGCAGTTATCTATGATACAGCTGAAAGAGTGTGAGAGCCTAGCCCTAGAACGATTGACAAGGAGAATATCGTTCGCATAAGTGACATACGAGACATCAATTGCATCAGAAATGAAAGTCGAAGGCAAGGAAGAAAGGATAGGAGCAATACATAACTTAAAAATAGTTGGAGAAAGCACACCACCTTGACGGACCCCACGCAGAAGAAACACCTTTGAATAAGAAACTACTCTATTTAATTTTACCCGAATAAAAAAGTTTGAATACCAATACCTTGACGAAACAACAATAGAAAGGTTAACATTGTTGGAAAATAAGGAAAAGAGTGCATATGAGAGGACTATGTTAACGAAACATTTTGAAAGATCAAGAATGCAGATATGAAGAAAGGATGTATTATTAACAGATTGCAACAGGGGAGAACCTAGAGCGTGAAGAGCGTGCCGAAATCCCAGCCTTTTTTTAAAGTCATATTTGTTTTCACTAAAACCAGTACTTTCTGAAATGAAAAGGAAAATAATATATTATAAACGCTGTTAAGATCACACGAAACAGTAATTGGTCGATAAGAACTACAGTCTGACGAAGTTTTTCCACGCTTCAAAACCAAGGTGACTGTGCCACAGAGAAAACTTTCGGGAACTATAGAAGTAGATAAACCCATCTGAAACAGTAGCTGAAGGTGATCTATTTCATATGTGTATTATGAAGGTGAAATAATTTTATATGATAAGAAGAAATTCCGTCTTGATCAGTAGAGCTAGATTGCATGTTCTTAATAGCTTGACCAATGTCAACAATAGAAACCGTTAATACATTATTCTGAGAAATACGACTAGACCATCACGAACCGAGAAGGTTGCTAAAAAGCTTTTTAACTTCCCGGTTTACATTGCCAAAAATGTCATTATAATACGGCATTCAAGTATGAACTGCTATAGGACTTTCAGAAAAATGACTACCAAGCTTATTCGAATTCAGAACATGAGACCACTCCTTTCTCGACGCAGGAAAATCAAAACCAGATACCCTAGACTGCCGTAAACGCTTTTTTTGGTACTTTGCTTCAGATCGAAGACAACTCGATTTGGCCGACCGCAGGACACCCATATTTGTAGCCAAAACCTAGTTTTATTCTTGATAACTTTTTATTCTGGGCCCAAAACCTCTTCTGGTTTTCTAGTTTTAACTTTAATCTTTTCTAGTGAAACAGTAGTCACCTCAGCTTCTTTTAACAACCAAATTATTTTTTAACAATATTTATTTAGATATTGCTAATTATTTCAAAAGAAGTTACTAACTTGAGGCAAATGGAAAGGCACTTTTGTAGAACCCAATAAAGCGGACAACGTAGTAATATAAAGTGCAAAATTAGCTCTACTCCAGTTAATTCTGTAAAACCACTTAGAACTTTTTGTAAATGGTCTAGTAGAATGGGAAGCGACTAGTGAAGCAGAGAACGAAATCGGGAGGTGGTCGATATCACGATCGTCTTCGTGAACAAGAACAGTCGATACATTAATATTTGGCGAGGAAACTACATGGTCAATATTAGCCAAACTTCCAGATTGGTAATATATATGAATAATTAACACTTTTCTCGACTATTTTATAAGCAGAAAAAGCATCAAGGACTATAATCGGATCGAACTAACTGACTTGTAATATCTGTGTTGAAGTCACTAACCGCTTCTAAGTCATAGCCAGTCAAAACAACAGATGCATGAATAGCCTTAAGATTTGTTGAGGCTTTCACGTGGGTGTTTGAAGCGGAAATAGTTTTTTGTTACGCAAGAGATACACATTTCATAGCACAGTATTACCAAACTGAACCGCAAGGATGAATTTATCACTGTGAAAACACACTGCAGAGAGAAACTTCAGGTTATTCTTAACAATGCACGCGAGGCCTCTAGAAGGTCTACTAAAAGTGACCTCAGCATTAGTTGTAAAAACGGAATGATTACGACTTCTTCTTAACACGTTAATATTAGTAGAAGTCAGGAGGTGTTCTTGAAGGCATACTGTGTCAAACTGGTCACACAATTCATCCATCATATTCTCCTTTAATCTAGTATCATTTATATTAAACGAAAAAATTGAAACAGGCACAATCATTTCTTCTTGGCAATGATATCTCGCAGTACTTTGCATCTAAGACTAAAGGAGGCATGATTTTCACCACAATTACCACATCTTGCATCTAGCTGGCGGGGATAATTCCTGGTGGCAATATGAGGGCCCACTCAGGGTGTACACATCGCAACAAAACTTGCGCAATGAGTTACTCTGTGGTCTTGCAAACAGTATTTGAGATGAAACTATGGGGCCGAAAGATATCCTTTCACAGATAAGTATTTATACTAAAGTTTGACATCATTTTGCAAAGCCTTGAGTTTTGACAAGTATTCAGAAAACTCAAGCTTAACCATACCAGTGTCACCGAGACACATAGCTATCCTCACACCAGATTATCTGTCAAAGAATGAGAGGTCTAAGCCTTTCGATAGTCATCTTACTACCCCAAAAAACCGAATAGTAGTCACCTTGGATGAATATTCTGCTAAAATCACTTAAATTGAGTCTTTGATATCTACAGTGGCAGATTTTTTAACATTGATTAGCCATTTGTCATCTTCCAAACTCAGGTAGGTAAACGCATTATGATACCTCACTTCATCGAATACTTATGTGCATTTTTTCGGGTCATTTAATGTTTTTAGCACTTTAGAGACAGCAGCAGTAGCTTGAGAGTCGGTTGACAGCATCGCACAGGTAGGCAGCAGTAGCAATTGATTATTATACAGATCAATCATACTTTAAACAGTCTTTATGGAGTGTTTCATTTTGTTCAATTTTATGTTAAAACTCAAATAAACACAGCAGGGATAACAGGGACATCATTTGGAGAACAAATCACAAACGTTGGCAGGTATTTGTCTCCATCGTGACATTTCTTAAATATACTTCACATATTCTTCAAATGCTTCAGATTGCTTTTCAAGGACTTTGTCCCTTATCTTGCCGAAAGCTCAGTCCCAGGTGCAGCCGTATTGCAGAGGAGTTTTTTTTAGCTTCAGTCGCACGCGGAAAGTCCAAAAAAACTCATTTTCATATTTCGGTACTTTGATTTAATTCACCCCATTATAATGGTTAAACTACAAAAAAAGTCCATTATTCATTATTCACTGTGCATATAATAAGAAACAGATGCCAACAAGTAAGGAAAGTTCAGTTTCCTATTACCAAGTACCTACAATTTAAGGGACTAACACTACCGGCAGGTAGTACAGCCCGTGCAACAAGAAACTCCTCTCTTCTGATTGCTGATTAGAAAAACTGAATTATAATCAGAATAGAACATCCAAACTAAAAAGATAGTAAAATAGTGGATGACCTTATACGTATGAGTTAGTAAATATATCCAAATGATAAAAAAATCTGTAAATATAAATTTATTATTTCACTTATTTCGAAACTGATAGTCACCGCAGTTCACTGTAATTTATTCCAAATTTAATCCGGCTTAAATATCAATAGATGTTCACAGGTCAAATGCGAAATGATAAATATGAAATGTTAAATTCCATGAATGGAAATGGAGACCATAGCTCAGAAGAAAAATCTGTAGTTTTGACACAATCTATGCTAGTCCGCGTATGAAATTCTTTATGAATCGTCCATGTTTTCTACTAGTCTTTGCATTAATGAGCTGCGGCACAACCGAGATTTTCATGTTTGAATTACTTGTCTTAAATATACAACAAAAACGCCGTTTAATGTTTTATATTGGATTTTTCTACACAGGAAATACTCACAGCTTACCATGCCATACATTATTACGTCAATTATTACCTGTCGTTGTTGGAAACACACTGTCGTCATTTATTTGATCCTCAACCCAATCCATCAACAGAGAGATATACTTGGGAGCAGGAAGGGCCATAGGCTTTCTGTAATTTTTTCCATCAGCCCAAAAGTATTCATACTTCGTTCCACCACTCATTGTTGGGCAAGATTCTGGTACACAATAGCTGGTGACTACGCCATAAATAAGATTGGTTCTGTTGAAGAAGTCCACAACTGGAAAAAAAAAGTAAACCATGATACCAAGGATGGGCAACTGACATGCTACTTGAATTGGTCAAGTCAGCGATACAATTTGTCAATTTCAGAGAAATACGATTCAATTATTGGCTTTCATAGCTTTTTTCAATTTGATTTCAATAGCTTTTTTCAATTTGATTATATATACCACGAAGCCGTATTATTTAGCCAAATGCCTTTCTAATTTTTTCCTCGAACATTTGAAATTAGCATTGACTTTGAATCTCGAGTGGGAAGCACAATAAGGTAGCCCCAGACAAACAACAGTATCAGAAACTGGGAATGAAGTACTCCTGTCGCAAGTTGTTTCAGCTCGGTTATTACCATTGATGGGGAAAAATAGACATTTTTTAACACTGATAGAAAGGCTTCAATTTGATTACAACAATTTTCAATTCCATTCGAAATATATGTTAATTCAACGTGGTTAAAATATACTTAAAAATATGGCAAACATGTCAAAATAACGCTTCAAAAACACAAGATTTAAAAGTGTTTTTTGTGTTAATTTATTTCTTATTTCCCCAAAAATCGAGGAGTATACAAAATACATTAATGAAATTACAAAAAAAAAATGAAACAAAGGCTTAATAATATAACTGAAAAAAAATACGTAAAAAAAAGACAAAATAACCAACATTGTTTAAATTGTGAAAAAAGGGAAAAGGTTGTACATAAAGGGAAAATTTTCAGATTTAGGATAAAAATTATCTAAGTGGGCTTAAGCGCTTCGAAATGGACTTGAAAACATGTGTCGGTTTTCGTCCTACATGGTATTCGGGACCATTGCTTTGCTTGAGGCCAAAATAATTACAATAATTTAAAAAATATAAAAATTGCAACTTGGAATGTTACGACGTTAAAAAATAACTACCTGATCGATATTTTGACTGACGAATTTAGACAATTTGAACTGAAATTATTACGAGTTTCGGAAACTCATATCCCAGGGGTCGGAAGCAGGAAATTAGGTGACAAAGTATTTACTCAGGCAAGAAGGACAGGGTATACAAACAGGGAGTAGGGCTCATTATGAATAAGGAAGCTGCTAAGCCTTGTTAGGCTAGGAAAGGAATGAAAGATCTTAAGCTTAACTGGCCAGTCATGCCAAAAAACTAACAGAGAGAAAAATCTCAATGAAAAAAACAAAACAAACGAGACTGTGGCCAGTGGAGAGAAAAGACGAAAGAATGTAAAACAACGCGGGTATTTCGCCTGTATCAAAACAAAGCGTCTTCAGCACAAGAGAAAACAAGAAGAGCAAGATAAAAAACCAAACTAAAACAAATAAAACCACCACCAAAAAATATACAATTGGCACAAACTAATTCATGTAGGGAAAAGCAGCTATTAGAGTTACTTCAGTGAGAACACCAAAGCACATGAGAAAAAAAAATGAAATTACGTTAATTATTCTGTTGTGAAATAATCCTCTTGCTGGCTAATACTGAAGCAAATCGTTTTGGTCTAGTAGGTAAAATAGTCCCCTGGTGATTATTTTAAGATCTTAATTCCTTTATTGAATGTTGATTCACTTTTCAAAATATTATCCTAAATTGAGTCAATATTTAAATTTCCTGTGTCCCTATTTATCGAAAGATTTATGATAAACTTTTGAAAAGTGAATCAACAGTCAATAAGGGAATTAAAATCTATTAAAATATGACATATGAATGTGAAAATAAGACATAAAGTTGCAGGAAAATATATAGAGGAAAATGAAAAATTTGAGATACCTTGGATGTGAAGGAAGGTTTATTTTGTGAGGAAGAATTAGCGACAGTACTAAATGGATTAAAAACTAATAAAGCCCCAGGTGCTGATAGTGTGGTAAATGAGCTTCTTAAATATGGTGGCTCTGAGGTTAGAAATACGTTAATGAAGATTTTGAGTTTGATTTTTGAAAAAGGTAAAGTATCTAGCGATTTTAGGAAAACCCTAATTAAACCATTGTATAAGAAAGGTGATAAGAATGTGTTTGGTAATTGAAGAGGCATTAGCCTGATCTCTGTAGGTAGCAAATAACTAAGTAAGATGATACTTTTTAGACTGAGAGATGCTGTAGACAGCGTTTTAAGAGAAAAACAGTGCGGTTTTAGGAAGGGTAGAGAATGTGTCGACCAAATTGTCACTCTTAGGTTAATAATTGAGAAGTGCCTGAATTATCAACCCCCTTTAGTCCTTAGTTTTATAAATTATGAGCAAGAGTGCAATTCTGTTGATAGAAGAGCTTTAGTGAAGGCTTATCCCTGTGTGTTATACCAGACAAACACATTAAAGTAATTATGGTTATGTACAAGAATAACACTGCAGCGGTTAAGGTAGGAAATGAGGTTAGAAGCTTGTTTCGTATTAAATCAGGAGTTAAGTAGGGTTGTGTTCTATCCCCCTTGATATGGATCATTTTGATTAGATTGTCTTAAGTAGCAAGGGAAAGGTAATGAGGGAACACGGAGTCAAATGGGGAAGAAAAAATTTCCTGGGCTTAGATTATACTGACGATTTAAGCATCCTAGATGAAAGTGTGAGCAAAATAACTGTGCTTTTAGAGGTTTCGCGAGTTCAGGGTACTAAAATAGGTTTGAAAATTAATGTTAAGAAGCCTAAGCCGCTAGGGCTAGGAATAAGTGAAGATGAAAAGGTGACTTTCGGTAACAAAAAGATTCATCAAGAGGACAGCCTCACTTACCTTGGTAGTATTATTAGTGAAGACGGTGGGAGCATTGAAAATGTTAAAAGTAGAATAACCAAGACTCTCAGGGCGTTTTTTCACAGTTGAAAAAAGTTTGATCGAATAGGAAGATAAGCCTGCGAACCAAGATTAGAATATTGGAGGCTACAGTGATGAAATTGGTCAAATACGGTTCTGAAGCATGAACGCCGCAAAACCAACGAAGATTTGCTATATGTTTTTCAGAGAAATTGCCAACTTACTGTTTTAGGTACCCGGCTGACTTACCGTATTTCAAACGGTAAGCTGTAAGAAACTTGTTGTTTAATACCGCTTTCTAGGACTATAATGAAATAAAGGTTGAGATGGCTAGGGCACGTTCTGCGGTTGAATGATGACAGATTGCCAAATATTGTCCTTTTCGGCCAACTGTCTAAGGCTAAATAGAAAGCAGGTCGTCCGCGGCTGGGATGGAAAAATGCCGTAAAGAAAGATTTAAGGGAAATGGAAACTTCCTAGGATGGAGTAAAGAGTCAGGTTTTGAATAGACTAGGATGCAGGAGGAGCGGGTGTAGCTGTGTTGGCCTCAGGCGGCTTGGTGCTGCGGTGAGTTGTTAGTAGTAGTAGTATTTGAGTGCTATTGAAAAACCAAGTAAAAATTTACATTATTCAAAATAACAAACACGAATTGAAGGCAAATTGCAGATTTTAAAGTTTCGAAAGGGAAGGACAGGATAGAGAACAGGCGTGAGGGCGACTGCATTAAAAGTAAAACTATAATTTTACGATTATATATACCACGAAGCCTTCTATCCTTAAGCTTACTGGCAAGTGTATAAAAACTTTCAATTAAACTTGCTTTAGAATGACTCGAAAAAATAATATCATCAGCATATGCAATAAAAGACATATATTGCCCCCGAGAGATAAAGGTTGTAGATAATGAACGAAAATACTCCGCTAAACATAAATTTAAAAACAAGGAGATAAAACTCCTCACTGTCTAACAACACGACCAACAGAAATTGGATTAGAAAAAGCATCAGAAGCAGATGCAGCAATTTTTCTAAGCCCGATTACCAGGTTCTAAGAACTCTAAACACAGAAAGTGGAATCGCACCACTAATTAGAGCTGAAAGAGCGGAAGCATGTGAAATATTGTCAAAAGCTCCTTTTATATCAATTATAAGTGTATAAAGCGGGGTGCCAGAAGACCTTGGCTCATAAACCATTGCATCAGATGTTGCATGGGCATGGTCACAGCGCATTCCTTTTTTGAAGCCTACTTGGTCGTTGGTTGAGATCAATATCCAAATGTTCAAAACGATCCTTTATACACAATTCAAAAAGCTTACTCATTTTAAATCCCTTCGTTATTGGTCTAAAAGAATCACAGGATCGGAGATCCCTTTTACCACATTTTAAGATAAGAATTACCATCCCAACCTTAAAAGGTGAAGGAACATTACCAGACTTGAGGATAAAATTAAAAAAAATGAAAAGAAGTGGGAGCCAATTTGACATGATTTGAGAGAATCCCATTTTCGTCTTTAAAAGATTGTGGATTTGATTTACGACATGCGTCTAAATGATTGGGTCCAATTGTTGCTTTGTAAAGCTAAAATCTTCCTGCAACGCTGAACACTTTGTCGACACCAGGATTCTCATGTACTTTCCTCCTAAGGATCAAAAAGTTAAATGTTTTTCTATGTCTCCTTCCTAGTAGACCAGTTGGTATTATTCCTTGCAACAAAGTGGCTAATTTTGATATTAAATGGGTCATTATTTCATTGCATCAGTTTTTGTCTCTTGAAGCACAAACAGTTTAAATCAAGAAATGAATTAATTAATTCAAGAAATGAATAGAATTTTTGAAACCATTCCAAAATAACGACTGTCACCGGTTTTTAACGCTGGTTTATACATAAAAACAGATTATGACAATGGAAGCGTGGTCGAATTTTAAATAACTTGCCTTTTCACTAGTTATTCGTGAACAGCCAGTATAATTTTCACTAGCCTGACTTAAAAGCCAGATTCGTTTTCCATTTTTTTTTTCAACTGAAACTTTTTAAGACACTACTTCTTGTAGAAACCCCTTTTAGCATGACTTTCTTCTGTTCATGGCTACTTTAAAAGAATTTACTAGATTTACAGCAACCTATTGCGTGGATAGATCTCTGAATATGGTTTAAAAAAAAGCCGATCAGATCCATTATTGATGGGATAAGTATAGATGATGCGACACTTCTTTTGGACTGAACTATAATTGTTAGTTTTTTCAACAGGTTTGAGCCATGACCAGGGGCTTCACGTATGGGGGGGACGCCCCCTCCCCAATATTTTCGGTGACTCGGTAAAAAAATTAAGCCGGTAAAATCGCGGCGCGAAGCGCTGCGGTTTTACGGACTCAATTTCTGAAATAAATAAATGAGATGAATGAAATTACTGAAAAAAGATGAAAACACAGGCGTAACATCCACTGAAATCTAGATCCTCCCTAAGTCTCGAAAACCTCGGTGTCAGTCGGTAAATGAGACGATTTTACCGACTCAATTTTTAGATTTGATTGAAAGGGGCCGCTATCTCGATCTCATTCGGTAATTGGAGCGGCAAAATCGACCGGAAACAGTGGATGACTCATGAAAATTTATTCGGTAGCAACTTGTCGAGAACTTCCGGCTTGTGAATCATGGGGGTTCAGTTCAGTTTCACGATTGACTTCAATTGCAAAGAACATATTAACAATAAAAAAAATATGTCAAGTTTAAGGACAAATCGGGTGAAAATAAAGTGCTTGGCGTGTAAGAATATTTTCGATAAGGATTACCGTAAGCGTCATAACGCCAGTTTTCATAAAAATAAACCTGAGCCGAAATGGATCCTAGCGACTGAGAAGGTAGTGAATAACCCATTTGCTGCATAAGCTTCTAAGAAAATGAAATTGACAGTTCATTCCAACGGAAGAGAAGGTAAGACATAGCCTATATAATTAAATTGTTCACTACAAATCAACCAGTGGGTAGGCTGTGCATATATCCTACACGACTCCACTTGACTAGCGCAGTGATTTACATTAAAAGGTTAATGCCGGGCAGGGGCGTAATTTGCTATAGGGCAGGGGGGCAACTACTCCCCCCCCCTGCTGGAATTTTGCGTCTTCGAAACTCTCGTTGAAACTAAGATAGGCCTACAGAATTCAAGCATCCACAGAAACAGATCGGTTTTCTTTAGCATACCTTTGCCTTTATGATAAGATTGGAAGACGAAAGCCTTTTTAAATAGAGTTTAGTCAGCATGTTTATGATTTTCGAAGCACATTTTGTTGTCCGTTCCCAAAGGAATTGGGCTAGTGACAGCCTTGGCCAGGAGCGTTTCTAAGGGGGGACTTCACCCCTAAAGGTCCTGAGAAAGGACGTTTGTCGGGCGAAGCCCGAAGCCCCTGAAAATGCTGCTTCAGACCATCCAATTATTTTGCCTATTGCGTTTAAAATCTGCTGTCATAAAACCATTTGTGTTTAACCTGTTACCAAAGAGGGGATGATTTCAAAACAACACTTGTCATACTCGTTATCTTGATTAAGAAAACAAACAAACGGAAACATGTCTTTCCAAACTCCGTTTGTTTTCTTGCTCAATTAGACGGATAGTTTTCTATTGTACGTGATGAAATAAAATGGATTTCACAGACGCTGAAGAGGCTTTTATAAAAATATATGACAGAGAAGGGGGCAATGTATCAATTCTAACACGTTCATTGTAAGGTGAAAAAAAACAACTATGTCTTCGAATGAACGGTAAAGGGGGAAGGGGTGAGTTCTTCGTGCAGACACGTATATCCTTTGACAAGAAAACTAATGTGGTCATTATGACACACACACACCACTGAAATCTAGTTTCTGGTTATCTTTTAATATAGTTTAATTTTTTTTAGATCTATATTTTAAATCTTTGCATTAGATTTGGTGTAGTGGGAGGGGAGGGAGAGGGGGATTCTTTGTGCAAACAAATTTTTTCTCCTGTAAAAAAGAGAATATTTTTTTTCATGCTATATTTTGTCTTATTTTAAAGGAGAAGGAAGATTCCTACAATTACCCCCCTCAAGAAAAGAGACCAAGACGGAATGCTACCACATCGATGCAAGCTACACGGCCATCCATTAAAAATTCTCTAGACCAACCAGGACCCTCTCATGCCAGTGCCAGCTCTGCACAGACCACTATGCAACCTGGTAGAAAATTCAAGAGGGAATGGATGCTTTCTCATAATGCATCGGTCTTGTCTGCTCAAGATCGGGAGGAGGCCACCCTTCATGCTTTGCCAGGGACTTCAGACGTACAAGTGCAGTCTGAATTTGTAAATGTACGTATTTTAGCTCTAACTTATACGTGATTATTTACTTAAAAAATGCTAGGAGGAATTGGGTTTTGTTGGATGATATGGAAAACTGGTATATGTTAAATATTCGGGAAACAAACGAGTAGAAAAAATACTTCACTACAGATAAGGCTATTGTGTTTTTTTTCTGAACTTTCTGAGGGAGGAGAGGGTATCTATATAGTTTTAAAAAATTAGTGTACGACTAGAAAAATGCTTCACTACAGATAAGACTATTGTGTTTTTTTCTGGACTTTCTGAGGGAGGAGGGGGTAACTTTTCATTTTTAAAATTTAGTTTACGACTAGAAAAATTCTTCACTAAAGATAAGGCTATTGTGTTGTTTTTTTTCTTAACTTTCTGAGGGAGGAGGGGGTAACTTTTTATTTTTAAAAATTAGTTTACGACTAGAAAAATGCTTTACTACAGATAAGGCTATTGTGTTTTTTTCTGAACTTTCTGAGGGAGGAGGGGGTAACGTAGAAAAATGCTTCACTACAGATAAGGCTATTGTGTTTTTTTTTCTGAACTTTCTGAGGGAGGAGGGGGGTAACTTTTTAGTTTTTTAGTTTTAAAAATTAGTTTATGACTAGAAAAATGCTTCACTACAGATAAGGCTATTGTGTTTTTTTTCTGAACTTTCTGAGGGAGGAGGGGGGTAACTTTTCAGTTTTAAATATTAGTTTACGAGTAGAAAAATGCTTCACTATAGATAAGTCTATTGTGTTTTTTTTCTGAACTTTCTGAGGGGAGGAGGGGGTAACTTTTTAGTTTTAAAAATAGTTTACGAGTATAAAAATGCTCCACTATAGATAAGGCTATTGTGTGTTTTTCTGCACTTTCTGAGGGAGGAGGGGGGTAACTTTTTAGTTTTAAAAATTAGTTTACGACTAGAAAAATGCTTCATTACAGATGGGGCTATTGTGTTTTTTTTTCTGAACTTTCTAAGGGAGGAGGGGGGCGTAGCTTTTTAGTTTTAAAAATTAGTTTACGACTATAAAAATGCTTCACTACAGATAAGGCTATTGTGTTTTTTTCCGAACTTTCGGAGGGAGGGGGGGGGAGGCAGGTATTTAGTTTAAATAATTATAGGAGGAATTGAGTTTTGAGGATGGGTTGAAAAAATGAATATGTTTTTTTTTAACTTTATAAAATAATCTTTATTTCACATAGAAAATAAAACCTTTTTTTCCATAGGTTAATGATTTAGACTTCTCGCCATTTTTTAAACTCTGTAAAAGTGTGTGTGTGTGTGTGTGTGTGTGTGTGTGTGTGTGTGTGTGTGTGTGTGTGAGTGTGTGTGTGTGTGTGTGTGTGTGTGTGTGCGTGTGTGTGTGTGTGTGTGTGTGTGTGGGTGTGTGTGCATGTTTGGGTGTGTGTGCGCGCGTGTGTATGTGTGTGAGTGTGTAAGCATGTGTGAGTATGTGTGTGTGTATGTGTGTGTGTGTGTGTGTGTGAGCGGTGCATG
>NC_142804.1:44337859-44383066 GCF_049724085.1 Artemia sp. Qi Xiang Cuo | reverse complement strand
TTCAAGTTCATCAATAACATTCATTGTTGCTTCAATTGTGTCACAATACTTTCTGATAATTTAATCACATTGCACGCCCGTTATATACGAAATCTCAAGGCTGAATTATTATGTAACGGGGGAAAACCATTCATAGCCAACTCTCTGATTGGCTTAGAAGGAGCATGTATCCCACTCACTGATTGGCTGAGAAGGATGCATGTACTTCCAGTTTCCTATTCCAAGACACCTTGACATTCATCCCTCGCATGCACTTGTCCAAAACAACAATAATAAATAACTCCCTCAGACCTAAAGAATAAAGAAGACATATTGTTTCTTAATTCTCCACATCATAAATAAATAATTTCCCCTAGCAATTATGTAAATGAAGTTCTCAGGTTAGGTTAGCCAAACAATCTCATAGCATTCGCGTCGAGCATGTCCAGTCTCACTGACAACGAACAAACATAAAACATCCATAAAACAGACATGAAAAACATCAAATAAATCGAACAACACACGTAACCAGCCATGAAAACAGACATAAATGTGAGAAAGTTCCTGTTTTTCAAATTCTCACTGACAAAAACCATAAGACATCCATAATTTGATGTTGACATCCATGAAAAACATCAAATAAATCGAACAACACACATAAAAATCCAAAAAAACTACCTTCAATGTGACAAAATTCCTGTTTTTCCAAGTGAGAAAGTTCCTGTTTTTTCATTCTCACTGAGAAAAACCATAAACCACGTGGTCCTGTTGGGAGTAGCACCCCCCTCTCTACTAACCCCCCTTTCACGCCCACCATTTCCCCGAGCACTTCCAATCATATTTTGAGATAGCCATTTTGTTCAACGTACTTAAAAGTTCTGTACATTAGGTCTTCGAGGATAACAGCCCAACCACAGCCCTCAGGGCAAGGGTTTTACGTTATGCCCTGGGGGTATATAAGGTTTATATAGAAAGCGTCGTCGTAAACTTAAACGGGGCTCATTCGATTGGAAATTAAAAGACCTATTGCCCTTTTTAATAGTCGAAAGTGATTAGAGGACGACTAACCCTCCTCTCATGTCCACCATTTCCGCAAACAGATCCAATCAAAATTTTGAGATAGCCATTTTGTGCAACGTAGTTGAAAGTTCTGGAACTTAGGTTTTGAGGATGACAACCCCCTCAGAGCACTCAGAATAAGGGTTGTAAGTTATGCCCTGGGGTAATATAAGCTGCTTATAGAAAGTGGTGTCGTAGGAACTTCATAAAGGGCTCATCCGATTAGAAATTGGAAGGGCTAGTGCCTTTTTCTAGTCAATAGTGATTGGAGGCCACCTAGCCCCCTCTCATGCCCATCATTTCCCCAAACACATCCAACCAAAATTTTGAGATAGGCATTTTGTTCAACGTAGTTGAAAGGTCTGGAAATTATGTCTTTGAAGATCGCACTCCCCCCAAAACCCACAGGGCAAGGGTTGTAAGTTATGACCTGGGAGTATATATGGTTTTTATAGAAATTGTTGTTGTAGAAACATCAAACAGGGCTCATTCGATTAGATACTGAAAGGAGAAGTGCCCTTTTTAATAGTCGAGAATGATTAAGCGATGAAAGTGATGGATGAGGATGACACTGCCCCCGAAGCCCTCAGGGAAAGGGTTGTAAGTTATGCCCTCGGGGTATGTAAGGTTTTTATAGAATATAGAATGCAGTGTCGAAGAAACTTCATAAAGGGCTCATTCGATTGGAAACTGAAACGGCTAGTGCCCTTTTTAATAGTCGAAAGTGGTTGGAGGGCAACTGCCCCCCTCTCACGCCCATCATTTCCCCAAACACATCCAATCAAATTTTGAGACAGCCATTTCGTTCAACGCAGTTGAAAGTGCTGAAAATTTGGTCTTTGAGGATGACCCCCCCCCCACAGACCTCTGGGCAAGGGTTTAAGTTATTCCTTGGGGGCATATAAGGTTTTTATAGAAAGCGTTGTCGTAGAAACCGCAAAAGGGGCTCATTTGATTGGAAATTGAAAGGACTAGTGCACTTTTTAATATTCGAAAGTGATTGGAGGGCAACTACTCCACTCTCACGCCAAGCATTTGCCCAAACACATTCAATCCAAATTTTGTAATTTTTTTAGATATTTTTCAAAATTTTTAGTTGAAAGGTCCGGAAATTATGTCTTTAAGGATGACACTCACCCCACAGCCTTCACCGCAAGGGTTGTAAGTTATACCATGGGGGCATATAAGGATTTTATAGAAAGTGTTGTCGTAGAAACTGCAAAAAGAGCTCATATGATTGGAAATTGAAAGGACTAGTGCCCTTTTGTATAGTCGAAAGTGACTGGAGGGCAACTAACCCGCTCTCACACTCTCTATTTTCTCAAACACATCCAATCAAAATTTTTATATAGCCATTTTGTTCAACGTAGCTGAAAGTTCTGGAAATTAGGTCTTTAAGGATGACAACCACCCACAGCCCTCAGGGCAAGGTTTGTAAGTTTTGTCCTGGGTATATATAAGGTTTTAAAGAAACCGTTGTCGTAGAAACTTCAAAAATGGCTCATTCGATTAGAAATTGAAAGGGCTAGTGCCCTTTTTAATATTAAAAAGTGATTAGAGGGCAACTAGCCCCCCTCTGACACCCACCATTTTCCCGAACACATCCAATCAAAATTTTGAAATAGTCATTTTGTTCATAGTAATTGAAAAATCTGTAAATTCTGTCTTTGAGGATGACAACCCCCCCCCCCCCAATAGCCCCCAGGACAAGGATCGTATGTTATGCCCTTGGGGTATGTACGGTTCTTATAGAAAGTTTTGTCGTAGAAGCATCAAAAAGGGCTCTTTCGATTGGAAATTGAGAAGACTAGTGCTTTTTTTAATAGTTGAAAGTGATCAGAGGGTAAATGGCCATCCCCCACCCTCATCATTTCCCCAAACGATTCCGGTAAAAATTTTGAGATAGCCATTTTGGTCAACGTATTTGAAAGGGCTCGAAATTATGTCTTTGAGAATAACAAATCCCCCAGCCCTCAGGGCAAGGGTTGTAAGTTATGCCCTGGGGGCATATAAGGTTTTTATAGAAAGCGTGGTCAAATAAACTTAGGAGGGGGCTCATTGGATTGGTAATCAGACGCTCTAGTGGTCTTTTTTTAAGAGTCAAAGTGATCGAAGGGAAGCTACCTCCCCCCCCCCACACACACACACACATCATATTGTCCCTAAATGCATCTAATAGAAACTTTGAGATATCCATTCTATTCAAAACAGTCTAAATATCATATTAAAAGGTTTTTGGGGTTGAAACAAACCCCAGAGATTAGGGGTAAGGATTGTAAGTTATGCCAAGGGGATATTTAAGGTTTTTATGGAAGAGATGGTTGTTTAACTTTAGAAGAGGCTCATTTGGGTGAAAATTGGAAGTTTTCCTTTGTAATTGTCAAAAGTGTTGACGGCATTTAGCCCCCTCCCCCCTCTTCTACAGCCCCTCATTTCACCAAACGCACCTGATTGAAATTATGAGATAGCGATTTTTTTCAAAATAGTCCAAAGAACATATAATAATGTCTCTAGGAATGATATAACCCTCCAGTGCCCTGTTCATAGGGCTGTGAGTTATCTTGTTAGGACAAATAAGGTTTTTATTGAATGGGCGGTCGTATAAACATCAGATGGGGCTTATTTGATTTGAAATTGGACATTATAGTGCCCTTTTTATGAGTCAAAGCGATTTGAGAGCACGCAGTCCCCCCTCCACGCTCAGCATTTGCCTTAACACCTCTAATTAAAATTTGGAGATAACAATTTTATTCATTGAAGTTGAAGGTTTTGGAAGTTATGTTTGTGTGGAAGACAACCACCCCCCCCCCTTACATATCTCAGGGAAAGGGCTGTAAGTTATTCTCTTGGGGCATATAAGGTTCTTATAAAAAGGGTGGCCGTGTATGCTTTGGAGGAGACTTATTGTATTGGTAATCATAAGTTCTAGTGCCCTTCTAAGAATCAAAGTGATCAGAGCGCAGCTACCAACACAGACACAAGTACGTCGTGTTTTCCTGAGATGTATCCAATATATATTTTCAAAAAGTTTTTTTATTCAAAATAGTCCAAATGTCATCTAACATGGCTTTTGGGGTTGATACAAACTACTAGAGCCTGAGGGCCAGGGTTGTAAGTTATCCCCCTGGGGCATTCAAGGTTCTTATGGAAGGGATAGTTGTATAAGCTTTAGAGGTGGCACATTTGGTTGAATTTAGAAATTCCAGTTCCCTTTTAAGAGTCAATAGTGACGGAAGTCAAATAGCACCTAAACTACCCCTCTTTTCACCAAATGCATTTGATTGAAATTGTGCAATGGTAATACTGCTTAAAATAGTCCAAAGAACATAATAATGCTTCCAGGGTCGGCAAAACCCCCCAGAGCCCTGGGGCAAGAGCTTTAAGTTATTCCCTGGGGAAATATAAGTTTCTTATGTAATTCTCATCTTATTTTAAATTGGAATTTATATTGCCCTTTTTAAGGGTCAAAGTGAATTGGGAGAAACCTCCATCATTTCCCATAACAAATAGACCAACAAAGTTTTGAGACATCAATTTTTTTAGCATTGTTGCAAATAGCACTTTTTTTTCAACATCCCCTTCAACACACGATGAAATTTTTAAATTAATACCATAAACCGGTCCTGAAGCATTACTGATAGGTCCTCTTTACAGCCTATATCGGCATAGTGTGTTTTGATTTACTTCAATATAGTTACAATATTTCCCGAATTTTTTGCATTAATACCCTTAGGTTAGTTCTAGCAGTAACACCAGTAAATGTGGTAGTAGCAGTAAAAGTACAGTTAATACTAGTAGTATTAGCTTTAGTTGCAATAGTAGTAGTAGCAGTAATAGTAATAGTAGCAATAGTTGTAGGAGTAGAAGCATTAGTATTATGATGCAAATATTGTCTTTTGGTTAGTTCAACTTCCCCCACAACAAGCGTTGTAAGTTTTAATTCTGTTCCTAAGACATTGTTGATATGCCCTTTTGACAGCCTGCATACAGATGTCAGGTTGTCTTCCGTACACCAGATATATTCTCAAAAAATTTCACCTTCATACTTTCATAGGTTGTCAATTTTAAGCTAGCCAGAAGACACTGTTCGTATTCATCACTTTATATAGATTAAATAAAAAAAACAAGTTTTTTAAACTGAAAGTAAGGAGCGACATTAAAACTTAAAACGAACAGAAATTATTCCGTATATGAAAGGGGCTGTCCCCTCCTCAACGCCTCGCTCTTTACGCTAAAGTTTTTTATTTTTTTAAAAAATAAAGTTGTGAGACAGAGTCAAACTTTAGCGTAAAGAGCGAGGCGTTGAGGAGGGACAGCCCCTTTCATATACGGAATAATTTCTGTTCGTTTTAAGTTTTAATGTCGCTCCTTACTTTCAGTTTAAAAAACTTGTTTTTATATTTAATTTCTGATCGTTTTTTAGTTAATGCAGCTTTTATTTGCATAAAAATTTTACTTTTCTTTTGCTAAATGGATGTCTACAAATTAACTTACGTAACTAACTTCTATATTCGTATATTTTTCTTCTGGCAAAAAATACAAAGTTGCAAATTTTCGCAGATATAAGCTTGAAACCTATGGAATAGGGTTTTCTGATACGCTGAATCTGACGGTGTGATTTTCATTAAAATTCTTTCACTTGTAGGGGATGTTTCCCCCCTCTTTAAAAAATAGAGTAAATTTTCTCAGGCTCGTAGCCTTTGATGAGTAATACTAAACTTAATAAAATTTATATATTTAGGATCAGCATTATAAACACATTCTTTTGATACATTTCTTGACATCAAAATACCGTTTTTAAAAGTTTTGATTACTATTGAGCCGTATCGCTTGTTTTTTTATTGTTTTTTTTTATTACGCATGTTATTACGTATATGAGGGGGTTCTCCCCTTAGTCCATACCACGCTCTTTACGTTAAAAGTAAAAAAAAAATTTAATTAAAAAACCCCTGAATCACAAAGGTCGTTTAATTAGAATAGATAGCTCTTTTGAAAGCACTAAAAAAACTGTAGCGTAAAGAGCGAGGTATTGACTTGGGGGAGAACCCCCTCACATACGTTATAATTTCTGTTCGTTTTAGGTTCTAATATTCCTTCTTACATTTCAGTTGAAAAAACTTGTTTTTTTTATTTAATTTCTGATCTTTTTTTAAATAATGCTTGGAAATCCGGCGCCCCCTTCATAGAAATGTCCCTTACCCCAAAGAAACATCCTCCACGGAAATATTCTCCAGAGTAACCCCTCCTCTAGCCCCCCCCGCCAGAAAAAATCCTTCCTGAAAATGGTTGTATACTTCCCAATATTCAATAAATAATGCTGGCAAGTCCGGCGCCCCCTTCATGGCAATTTCCCTTCCCCCATGAAAACTTCCTTCATGGACAGATCCTCCAACATAACCCCCGTGCCACCCCAACCACCCCAAAACAGAAAAAAAAAAACCAGAAAACAAAGGTTTAAATACCAAAAAAAAAAACTATATGTTTAAAATGGGTAAAGTTAAAAAAATTTTTCCCAACCTCTGGGAACTTCGGGGATTAAGTCATCCTAAAAGACATATTTATCATATTTTCGAACATGCTGAACAAAATGGCTATCTCAAAATTTTGATCGGGTGACTTTGGGAAAAAAAATGAGCGTGGGAGGGGGTCTAGTTGCCCTCCATTTTTTGGTCATTTAAAAAGGGCACTAGAACTTTTAATTTCCGTTCGAATGAGCCCTCCCACGATATTCTAGGACCACTGGGTCGATACGATCACCCCTGGAAAAAAAAAAAAAAAAACAAACAAACAAAACAAACAAATAAACACGCATCCGTGATCTTTCTTCTGGCAAAAAATATAAAATTCCACATTTTTGTAGATAGGAGCTTGAAACCTCTACAGTAGGGTTCTCTGATACGCTGAATATGATGGCGTGATTTTCATTAAGGTTCTATAACTTTTAGGGGGTCTTTCCCCCTTTTCTTGAAAATCAGCCAAATATTCTCAGGCGCTTAACTTTTGATGGGTAGGACTAAACTTTATGAAAGTTAAATATTTGAAATCAGCATTAAAATTTGATTCTTTTTATATATCTATTTATATCAAAAACCCGTTTTCTAGAGTTTCGGTTACCATTGAGCCGGGTCGCTCCTTACTTACAGTTCGTTACCACGAACTGTTTGATAATATAAGATCTATATAGATCTATTTTTTATACGAAGTGGTTTTCATTTAATACTGCTTCTATGGTTACTATAACTAAGGATACTAATGGCATTAAGTTGAAAATTTTAGGGAACATTTAGAAGTAGTTTCAATCAAACAAAAAATGTATATGCATGCAAGTATTAACAGGGCATATAAGCCCTATAGGGCATATAAGGACATAGGCAGAAATGTTCTATAATAGCTGGTAATATCATTGATAATTTAAAGGAGCTAATTCGATTGAAAATTAAAATTCATAGTGCCCTCTTAAGAGTCAAAATTGATTGGAGGGCAATCAGCCCTCCTCTTTAGCTCATAATGTTCCAAACACTTCCAATCAAAACTTTAAGACAACCATTTTGTTCAGCATAGCTGAATGGTCTAGTAGCTATATCTATAGGGCTATTGGGTAGGTCAACCTACAACAGTTATGTAATTTGCCATTATGCTTAAGAACTAGATACTGGTTTAAAATTAATCAAAACACACTATTTGTATGCTGGTTGCAAATAAGACATCTCAGCAATATACCAAGAACGACATAGGGTATATTGTTCAAAGTTTCGGGGCTACTTCTATTGCTACTTCTGCTCTCGAATTTTACTAATCTAAAGCAGTGTAATTGTATCCTGGCTGTGAAAGAGCATAGATATAATTTTTTGGGAATGGTATTAACTTATATTTATTAGGTCAACTAGAGGATGTATATGACTTAATTAAGCACTACTATTTGTGTCATGGTATTCAAAAGAGTTTATGTTGTTAAAAATTGCTGAAAATGTTTCTCCAGCATATTCAGATTCAGGAGAGATTAAGTTATTATTTTCTTTTTCCCTAAAACAGACTGTGTCAATATAAAACGAACAGAAATTAATTAAAACAACTTTTTCAGTTTTTCAAAAAAAGGAAAGAACTCAATCAATCCAAAAATGAACAAAAATATTTACCAAGCATACAACTAGCATAAATCAGTATCAATAAATAAATAAAAGCCAAAACGAGCAGAAATTAAAATAAAAAACCGAATCAAAGTCAAAACGAGCAGAAATTAATATGAATAGGGTTCAGAATCCCTATGCTTTCTAAAAGCCAGAATATAATTTGTACTTTACTGAAAAAATTCTTTTAATTTTTTTCTTTTTTATAACTTTAAGAAATCAAAAATTAATTAGGATTTTAAGAAATAAATATCAGCATATTTTTTCAGTAAAGTACAAATTATATTCTGGCTTTTACAAACATAAGGGTTTTGAACCCAACTCATATTAATTTCTGCTCGTTTCGAGTTTGACTCTGTTAGTCATTTTAATTTCTGTTCGTTTTGGGTTTCATTTATCTATTGATACTGCTTTGTGATAGTTGTTTGCTTGGTAGACTATTTTTGTTCATTTTCGGTTTATTGGAGTTCTTTACTTTATTTTGAAAAACTTATTTTGTGGTAAAAATTTTTTTAATTAACTATTTACAAAAACCATCAAAAATTATATTAAAAAACTATTTTCTCTACTGAAAGTAGGAGAAACATTAAACCTTAAAATGAACAGAAATAATTGCATACACGAAGGGGGTTACCCCTTCTCATCACCTTGCACTTTACGCTAATACCTGAATTTCATCTCAATACTTTAATATCGACTCCTGAAACACAAGAGTCGTTTAATTAGGAAACAAGAAGGTTTTTTTTAAGTACTAAAAAATTTTAGTACGAAGAGCGAGGTGTTAGGAGATAAGATAAGATATTTATTTCAAAAAAATCTCTATCACAATCCCACAAAAGGCCGAATTCGGACTTCGGAGTCGACAATATTAATGGTTGCACTAAAACTGGCAAAAACGCAGAAAACAACAACAAAAAAGAAAAATCATAGTGAACAACCATTTATAACTCAATAATTACACTGTATAAAGTCAATTAAAAAGGTTAAAAAGATAAAAACCTGTCAAACAAAACTTACACAAATACAAATCAGAAAAAGAATTAAAAGGGACATAAAAAGGGGGAGGGGGCAAAATAAGCGAATAAATACAAACAAGAACGATACATAAATACATATAAATTAAAAGGGGCAATAAAAAAGTGTCAATAATTTAACTACACGAAGTCAATAAAAGAGTTGAAAAGATAAAAACTGGTCAAGAAAGAGGGGGAGGGTACAAAAATAAATAAATAAGCAAAAAAAAGAGAACGAAATATAAAGTATATAATAATTACAGGGGAAACTAAAACAAAAAAGAAGAGAAGGGACAAGCAAATGAGCGCAAGAACCTGCGCAGCACCATCAGCTAATAATAATAAAAAAAAAAAAATAGCGGGACATTTTATTCATTTTTTGCAATGAAGGGGACAAAAGTTCTTTCGTATCTGGAAGTAACGCAGCGAATGGGGGACAAAACAGGGATGGGCTCAGCAACAGCTCGAGGCGGCCGTAATCTGGATGGGGAGTGGCGTTTGGGGCAAATACTTGCCGTCCGAGGGTTTGTTATTGCATTTTTTGTGAAACGGAAGCACAACGAAACCCTCCTTCGCTCCAGGGTTTACAGACTAGTTTTTTTTAGGAGCAAAGAGTATGGCACCTTGCCTTCTTTGAAAATTATTCGCAAAGCTCTTTTTTGAATTATTTCAATTTTTTCTGATTCTTCACGAGAGATACCAGTGTGCCAAACTGGACAAGCATATTCTAGATACGGGCGGACAAAAGACGTGTAAATCCTTATGGAGTTGAAAGGGGGGATGGTGAATTTATTTAGGAGCTTTAGGAGGGCGATAGACACATTAGCTCTATGAATGATGTCTTTAACGTGGATATCCCACTTTAAATTTGAAGAAATCTTGACGCAGAAATTTCAGGAGGGATAGTATTAAGAAACTAGGGCGAGGATTTAAGTAAACAAATGGGCATTATCATGGACTTAGAGGGATTTACTGTCATGTCTAAGTCCAAGACCTCGTCTCCAATTTCATTGAGGATACTCATAGGGTCACTTATTAAATTCTTGAAGCAAGTTTCAATAACCGTTAGGTCATCAACAAATTTCCATCGGTCAGGCAATTCCTTTGCGAGGCCGTTGATCATGACTGAAAATAGTACGAGACCTAGGAGAGTACCTTGGGGTATCCCATTGTGGACAGGGAGAGGATTTGAATAATGAGTCTGGTATTTGACAACCTGCGATCTATTTGTTAAGAAAGGGGCAACCAATTTTACCAGTAAGGGATTAATATTGAACTCGCTGTCAAGTTTCTCAATTAAAATATTATGGTTAACAAGGTCAAATGCTTTCTGAAGGTCGATGGAAATAAAATTTAGCCAGGAATTAGGCTTTTCGAGGATTTTCCCGATGTGGTCAATAAGAGAAACGAGGTAATGGGAAGTAGAGGTGGATTTTATGTTCACGAATTGCTTCAAGCCAGTAAGAGGTAGGAGTTTTTCCTTTAGCCAGTCTGCAAGGAATCCTTAATAAAGTTTCGAGAAAATAGGAGTAAGAGTAATAGGGCGAACGCCTTTAAAACCAAGCTTTCCGTTTTTCTTTTTCAAAGGGGTTATGTAACCCTGTTTCCAAATTGTTGGAATTCGCCCAGACTCGGTAATCTCGTTAAACAGGAAAGAAAAGGAAGGTTGAAGAGAGGGCGACCCCCTTCATATACCGGAAAGGGCTCTAAGTTTCGAAATTTGCCCATATTGTTTACAAATATTATTTGTCTTTAAAATGTACTGTAGATCGAAAGATCACCGGTTCAAAAGTTGTTATTCCCCGATTTTAGTCAGAAGTGAATAAAATAGCTAAGACTTTGACACTGAATTTTAACACAAAACAATTAAAATTTTTATCAAAAAGTTTTAAAAACAGTTTATCAAACAGTTATATGTATTTCCCTGTTATTTGAAAAAGGACAAGAAATTAAATAAAAAAACAAGTTTTGTTAACTGAAATTAAGAAGCGACATTAAAACTTAAAAAGAACAGAAATTATTCCATATACAAAAGGGGCTGTCTCATATTCAACGTCTCGCTCTTAACACCCTATCACTTTTGACTTTTGAAAGGTACTTTAAGTCCTTTAAAAAGGACTTTAAGAACTTAGAAACACTATAAATGTTAATAATGGACAACTACTATAGCTTGTAGCCCATGCCCTCAGGGCCGAGAGGAGGGTACGGGTTGTAATCATCAAAAACGCAATTAACGGATTTTTCAAATATACTTACCAAAATGACTATCTCAGAAGTTTGATTGGTTGTATTTGGGGAAATAATGGATGTGGAAAGGTGGGAGGGCTGGTTGCCCTCTAATCACTTTTGACTATTAAAAAGGTCATTATAACTTCTTATTTTCAATCCAATGAGCCCTTTCGAAGTTTAAGACCACAATTTCCATAAAAAATTTATGTGTCACAGGGGCATAACTTACAGACCTTACCCTAAGTGCTATGGGGGGAAGAATGCCATCTTCAAAAGCATAATTACCGGACCTTTCAACTGCAATTAAAAAATGTCTATCTCGAAATTTTGATTGGATGTATCTGGAGAAATGGTGAGCGTGGGGGGGGGGGACTTGATGCCCTCTAATCACTTTTGACTATTAAAAAGGGTGCTGGAACTTGTACTTTCCGTGGAACTTGTATTTCATACGAGTCTTTTTCGATGCTTCTACTACAACTTCTTTTATACAAAGTGCCCTAGTCTAAAAAAAATATGTTGAGGTCAAATTGCTCTTTACTTAGGCAGCGTTATTACACTGCCTATGATAAAAAGAAAATTGAACCCAGGAATCAAAGATCTTAGTAGAAAAGAAGAAAAGATAAATTTTCCACCGTTTTGTTTAAACTAGTGATTTTTCTTATCTGCTTAAGATATGATCTATTTAATACATGGTATAACATATGATGTTTAATATTTAATAGATTAATTTTAAACAATGGATTCCAAGAGCTCTGATAACATGAATTATTCAACTCAGAAATCAGGCTTGCACTTTTTGTCGCAGTTTCGTCCGACAAAAACCGGGCTTGTCACACTTTTCGCCTCTCTTTTTCGCACGTTGCCAACGCTGTCAACGGCAACACTGATGAACTAGGGAGTAGTATTCAAAATAAGGGAACGTTGTGTACTGGAAATGGCCCTAGTATCGGGATTCATCGAGTTTCTTAACAAAGAAAAGGTGCCATAAAGCTCCGAATTAGAAACTAATTTCTAGGCCAATTTAAAAATTTTGAGATAGACTATTAAAACTTTCGAAAAGGATTTTCTATCCACATTAGAATCAAGCAAGGAGTGTGTAATCTCCCATGTCCAACACTTCTAATAGACTCAAAATTCCCGTAAAGGCATCAGAAATTTTAGGTAAAATGGGATTTAGAAAGACATTATGATTTCAGGAAACTTTTGGGCAAATTTTTACCAAATCATATTATTGACTTACAAATAGCCTAAAGTGAATAGGCCTAGGCCTATACCACTTGATGCCTTTTTTTATGCTCTTTCCAAATATAATAATCATTTTTGTTGGAAATGAATTTTACCCCCTAAAGTTCTACCAAATCATATTATTGAGTTAGAAATAAAGTGAATACACAATTTGATGCCTTTTTTATGCTGATAAAAAATATAATAATCATTTCTATTGGAAATGAATGTCAGCCCCCCCTCTATATATACCTAACCCAACCTCACCTAACCCTGAATTGGCATATATAGGGGGGGCTGAAATTCATTTCCAATAGAAATGATTATTATATTCATAATCAGCAAAAAAAAAGGCATCGAATGGTGTATTCACTTTTGTCCTAACTCAATAATATGATTTGCTAGAACTTTACCCAAATATATACCCTGAATTGGTGTATTAAGGTGGGGGTACAATTCATTTCTGACAAAAATGATCAGTATATCTGGAAAGAGCATAAAACAGGCATTGAGTGGTATATTCACTTTATTTGTAAGTCAATAATATGATTGGTAAAAACTTACTGACTTTTGGTTCTATAGGTAGGTTAGTATGAGATACCCAGTAGCCTATTTGGCCAGCTAACCCACTCTTTAACAGCTAAATCATTATAAAATCTTCATCATACCCCCTTAAAAATTAGATTGTTTCACTATTAGATATGACAAAATCTTTTCAACAAATATATGATTAGATTGAATGTTTTGATTGTACACATCACACAATTTCAAATGTACTGATATACCATAGTGGAGGCTAATCTTGGCCACACATTTCAAGATTAAGCCTAATCTTAGACAATGCTGTCTAATCTTTAAAAAAGGATCTTAAAGTTTAAAGCAATATATAAGGCCAAAAATAGAGTATAGGATAGCTGCTTATGGTCATACCAATAAAAAAAAACTTGTCAAAATTGGAAACAATTTCTTTTTTTTATTTGTTTATTTTATAACCCATCAAAAATACAAAGCATGCCAATAGAGTATAACAAAAAGAAAGAGAATAAAAAAAACACACATACAAAAACAGGAGCAAATACATGCAAATTAAAACTCAATAAACCAAACAATTTGGAAAATTAAGCCTCCAAGGACTGTAAACCGCTTTAAATATATCATGCAAATAAATAATACAATAACTTGTAAGCTTGGAAAAAAGCTTATCTGCAGCATCAAGAGGATCTGGCAAGCTGTAGCTCTCCTGCAGTCTACCATTCCTAGTCAAAGGAGGAACCTAGATAAAGAACTTTAAACATTTTAAATAAGCTCTCCTGATTTCTATTTCATCCGATTGGTTAAAAATATCAGAAATGAACCAAGTATTGAACATAAGGGGGATAAACAACATTATATACTTTTTCAAAGTGGCATTTATCAATATTAAGCTGTGATCAAACTGTACCAGCATATGCATTATGGATCTTATATACAGTTCAGGTAATAAGTAATTTCTGAGTTTACTTTAGGGATGGACTAATTGGTAAACCAAGATATACAAGCTCCTGCAGTGGTACAACATCAGAATCACCCAGATTTACTCTATCAGGGGTTTCATAATGGTTAAAATTAAATAATAACACTTGAGACTTAGCCACATTTAAAGAAAGACCACTCTCATTCTAATTCATAGCAATCTCCTTAAAGCTTTTTTCCAAACTGAACACAGCCCTACTTAGATTAAGAATGTCATCTGTATTACATAAAATTAATTAAAAAAAACTTTCCTAAAAAATAAGTTTTTGAAATAATAGTAATGGCCATTTTAAACTTAAGCTCAGCATAAACAAATGCCTTTTGAAATTCAAAATCAAAACGACCAGAAATTACTATTAAAGAATAAATGAAACCCAAATCGAACAGAAATTAAATAAACAATCATACCAAGAACATACAAAAAGTAATGATATAAATGAATAAATAGATCTTAAAGCAAGTAATGCTTAAATTGAATACAAAAATCAAGCTCAAGACAAAAAACATATTTTCCTATTGAAGTACAAAATGACACTTAAAATTAACAAAAATTAAATAAAAACAATCAATGCAAACAAACATACAATAGATATTAATGTAAATTAATAAATAAATCTTAAAACAAGTGAAACTTAAATTGAATATGCAAATTAAGCTTGAAACAAACAAAAATCACCACAAACAAGAGTTTGGGTATGACCTCCTTCTCTCACTGCAAAAGTCTAAAACCTACTGCATCATTGGCACTTTACTGAAAACCAATTTTGCAACAAATATTTTCTTTTGTACTTATATCTGAAAATAAACATTAAAATTATAGCAAAATTTTGAACTGATGAGCTTTCAGCAGTTAATATCATTATACATGAAATATTCAGTTTAATTTATTAGCTCTTTTTAAAGTTGTTAAAGACAAATATAGTTTTCCCTACAAACAAGTGATTGGATACTGCCTCCTTTCCTAACTGTAAATAAAAACCAAGAGCCTACTGCATCATTGACGCTTAACTGAAAACAGATTATATTACAAATACTTTCTTTTCCATATCTTACAGCACTGAAAATAAAAGTACAATTACAGCAAAATAAGTTCTTGAACTGATGGATCTTTCAACATATAATATCAATTTGATGTTGTAAATACTTTCCAAGACTGTTCAAGACGCATATAGTTTTCTGTAAAGCACCATTGATGCAGTAGGTTTTAGACTTTTACAGTGAGAGAAGTAGGTCATACCCAAACTATTGTTTGTGGTGATTTTTGTTTTTTTCAAGCTTAATTTGCATATTAAATTTAAGTTTCACTCGTTTTAAGATTTATTTATTAATTTACATTAATATCTATTGTATGTTTGTTTGCATTGATTGTTTATTTAATTTCTGTCTGTTTTAAGTTTCATTTGTACTTCAATATTAAAATATTTTTTTTGTTTTAAGCTTGATTTTCATATTCAATCTAAGCATTACTTGCTTTAAGATCTATTTATTCATTTATATCATTACTTGTTATATTTTTTTGCTATGATTGTTTACTTAATTTCTGTTCGTTTTGGGCTTCAATTATTCTTTAATAATAATTTCTGGTTGTTTTGAGTTTGAATTTTAAAAGGTATTTGTATCTGCTGATCTTAAGTTTAATATGGCCTTTACTTTTCTTTGAAAAACTTTTTTTTTTGGAAAGATTATTTAAAACTAATTTTTGTTCATTTTTGATTGCAAAGAATTTCAAGTTTTTAAAAATTCCTTATTTCAAAATCAAACTTAAAAAAAAAATCAAATATTCATTGAAGTATCAAAACTGATATCAAAGTAACAATATCAAAGTGAAAAAATGGGTTTGTGTCAACCTCAGAGTTTTTATTATCTGATGTTTGAACTATTTTTAACAAAATTGCTATCTCAAAATTTTGTTGGATGGGTTTGGGGAAAAAGGGCGCGGGGGACTAGATTAAGCTTTGGTCTGTTTTAACTCTGATACGCCCAAAGGCATGGAGGGTGGGAGGGGCTAGTTGCCCTCTGATCTTTTTCACTCTTAGAAAATTAACTACAACTTTTAATTTCCATTCAAATGAATCCTCTCTGAAGTTTATACAAGTATACATTCCATAAGAACCATATATGCCCCCAGAGCAATACTTTCAACGCCTGCCCCGGCCCTGGGGGGTTGTGTTGACATAGGAGTTTTTCTTATCTGACCTTTGAACTATTTTTAACGAAAGGACCATACGTAAAGCGGTTTTGTTATATGATATTCGAACTATTTTTAACAAAATAGCTATCTCAAATGTTTTATCAGATATATTTTAGAGAAATGGGATTGGGGGCCAGTTACCCTCTTATCACTTTTGAATCTTAATATGGGTTGGATTTCACTATCGAATCAAATGAGCCCTCTCTGAAGTTTATACTAGCATCCCTTTCATACAAACAATATATGCCCAAGGGCATAACTTACAACACCTGCCCTGGGCCCTGGGGGGTTGTGATGACCCTGAGTTTTCGTTATATGGTCTTTGAACTATTTTAAAAAAGAGCTATCTCAAAGTTCTTATTGGATGGGTTTGAAGAAAAAAGGGCGTAGAGGGGGGGGGGGGCTTGGTGCCCTCCAATCTCTTTTGACTCTTAAAAAGTGAACTAGAACTTTCAATTTCCAATCAAATGATACCTCTGTGAAGTTAATACAAGCATCCCCTTCCATAAGACCCATATATGCCCCAGGGCAAAACTTATAATGCCTGCCCCCAGGTCCTGGTGGGTTGTGTGAACACCGGAATTTTTGTTATATAATCTTTGAACTATTTTTAACAAAATAGCTATCTTAAAATTTTTATTGGATGCATTTGGGAAAATAGAATTTAGGGTGGGGGAAGCTGGTTACCCTTCAATATCTTTTGACGCTTAAAAAGTGAACTAGAACTTTCAATATCCAATCAAATGATACCTCTTTGAAGTTAATACAAGCACCCCCTTCCATAAGACCCATATATGCCCCCAGGGCATAACTTATAATGCCTGCCCCCAGGTCCTTGTGGGTTGATGTGTAAGGAACCCTGATGTGTAAGGCACTAGTATTCAAAATTAGAAAACGTTGTGTACTGGAAATGGCCCTAGTGTCAGGATTCATTGAGTTTCTTAGCAAAGAAAAGGTGCCATGAAGCTCCAAATTAGAAACTAATTTCTTAATTTCTAGGCTAAGTTAAAAATTTTGAGATAGACTATTAAAACTTTCGAAAAGGATTTCTATCTGCATTAGAATCAAGCAAGGAGTGTAATCTCCCATATCCAACACTTCTAATTCTAATAGACTTTCAAGATTCCCATATAGGCAGCAGAAATTTTCAGTAAAATGGGATTCAGAAAAACATTACGATTTCAGGAGACTTTTGGGCAAATTTTTAACAAATCATATTATTGACTTACGAATAAAGTGAATAGGCCTATACTACTTGATTCCTTTTTTTTATGTTCTTTCCAAATATAATAATCATTTTTGTTGGAAATGAATTTTACTCCCACCCCTATATATACCAATTCAGGGTATATTTAGGTGGGGGTACAATTCATTTCTGACAAAAATGATTATCATATCTAGAAAGAGCATAAAAAAGGTATTGAGTGGTATATTCACTTTATTTGTAAGTCAATAATATGATTGGTAAAAATTTACCAACTTTTGGTTCTATAGGTAGGCTAGCATGAGATACCCAGTAGCCTATTTGGCCAGCTAACCCACTCTTTAGCAGCTAAATCATTATAAAATCTTCATCATACCACCTAAAAGTTAGATTGTTTCACTATTAGATATGACAAAATCTTTTCAACAAATATATGATTAGCTTGAATGTTTTGATCATACACAACACACAATTTCAAATGTACTGATATACCATAGTGGAGGCTAATCTTGGCGACACATTTCAAGATTAAGCCTAATCTTAGACAATACTGTCTAATCTTTAAAAAATGATCTTAAAGTTTAAAGCAATATATAAGGCCAAAAATAGAGTATAGGAAAGCTGCTTATGGCCATACCAATAAAAAAAAAACTTGTCAAAATTGGAAACAATTATTTCTTTTTTATTTATTTATTTTATAACCCGTCAAAAATACTAAGCATGCCAATAGAGTATAACAAAAAGAAAGAGAATAAAAAAAACACACATACAAAAACAGGAGCAAATACATGCAAATTAAAACTCAATAAACCAAACAATTTGGAAAATTAAGCCTCCAAGGACTGTAAACCGCTTTAAATATATCATGCAAATAAATAATACAATAACTTGTAAGCTTGGAAAAAAGCTTATCTGCAGCATCAAGAGGATCTGGCAAGCTGTATCTCTCCTGCAGTCTACCATTCCTAGTCCAAGGAGGAACCTGGATAAGGAACTTTAAATATTTAAAATAGCTCCTCCTGATTTCTATTTATCTGATTGGTTAAAAGTGTCCCAGAAAGGAATCAGGCATAGAACATGAGGGAGAAAAACAGCATTATATACTTTTGCAAGGTGGCATTTACCAATATTCAGCTGTGATCAAACTTCACCAGCATATGCATTATGGATCTTATATACAGTTCAGGTAATAAGTAATTTCTGAGTTTACTTTAGGGATGGACTAATAGGTAAACCAAGGTATACAAGCTCCTGTAGGGGTACAACATCAGAATCACCCAGATTTACTCTATCAGGGGTTTCAGAATGGTTGAAATTAAATAATAACACTTGCAACTTAGCCACATTTAAAGAAAGACCACTCTCATTCTAATTCATAGAACCTTAACTCCTTAAAGCTTTTTTCTAAACTAAACACAGCCCTACTTAGATTAAGAATGTCATCTGCATTACATAAAATTAATTAAAAAAAAATTTCCGAAAAAATAAGTTTTTCAAAGAAAAGTAAAGGCATTTTTAAACTTAAGCTCAGCAGATACAAATACCTTTAAAAATTAAAACTCAAAACGACCAGAAATTACTATTAAAGAATAAATGAAACCCAAAACGAACAGAAATTAAATAAACAATCATAGCAAAAACATACAACAAGTAATGATATAAATGAATAAATAGATCTTAAAGCGAGTAATGCTTAGATTGAATATGAAAATCTAGCTTAAGACGAAAAAAATATTTTCCTATTGAAGTACAAATTAAACTCAAAACTAACAGAAATTAAATAAACAATCAATGCAAACAAACATACAATAGATATTAATGTAAATTAATAAATAAATCTTAAAACCAGTGAAGCTTAAATTGAATATGCAAATTAAACTTGAAACAAACAAAAATCACCAGTAAAATTTTGAACTGATGAGCTTTCAGCAATTAATATCATTATACATCAAATATTCAGTTTAATTTATTAGCTCTTTTTAAAGTTGTTAAAGACAAATATAGTTTTCCCTACAAACAAGCGATTGGTTACTGCCTCCTTTCCTAACTGTAAATAAAAACCAAAAGCCTTCTGCTTCATTGGTGCTTAACTGAAAACAGATTATATTACAAATACTTTCTTTTCCAGTTTTTACAGCATTGAAAAAAAATACATTTACACCAAAATAAATTCTTGAACTGATGGATTTTTCCACAATTAGTATCATTATACATCAAATACCCAATTTGATGTTGTTAATACTTTCCAAGACTGTTCAAGACACATATAGTTTTCAGTAAAGCGCCAATGACGCAGTAGGTTTTAGACTTTTACAGTGAGAGAAGGAGGTCATACCCAAACTCTTGTTTGTCGTGATTTTTGTTTGTTTCAAGCTTAATTTGCATATTCAATTTAAGTTTCCCTCGTTTTAAGATTTATTTATTAATTTACATTAATATCTATTGTATGTTTGTTTGCATTGATTGTTTATTTAATTTCTGATCGTTTTAAGTTTCATTTGTGCTTCAATAGGAGAATATTTTTTTTGTCTTAAGCTTGATTTTCATATTCAATCTAAGCATTACTTGCTTTAAGATCTATTTATTCATTTATATCATTACTTGTTGTATGTTTTTACTATGATTGTTTATTTAATTTCTGTTCGTTTTGGGTTTCATTTATTCTTTAATAGTAATTTCTGGTTGTTTTGAGTTTGAATTTTAACAGGTATTTGTATCTGCTGATCTTAAGTGTAAAATGGCCTTTACTTTTCTTTGAAAAATTTTTTGTCGGAAAGTTTTTTTAATTAATTTTTGTTCGTTTTTCATTGCAAGAAATTTCAAGTTTTTAAAAATTCCTTGTTTCAATATCAAAATTTAAAAAATAAAATCAAATATTCGTTAAGGTATCAGAACTGATATCAAAGTAACAATATCAAAGTGAAAAAATGGGTTTGTGTTAACCTCGGAGTTTTTATTATCTGATTTTTGAACTATTTTTAACAAAATTGCAATCTCAAAATTTTGTCAGATGGGTTTGGGGAAAAAGGGCGCTGAGGGACTAGATTAAGCTTCGGTCTCTTTTGACTCTTTAAGAGTGAACTAGAACCTTCTATTTTACAATCAAACGATCCCTCTCTGAAGTTTTTACGAGTATCCATTCTATAAAAACCAAATATATATCCCAGAGTATAACTTACAACGCCTTTCCCTTGGCCCTGGGAGGTTGTGTTGACCCTGGAGTTTCAATATCTGATGGTTGAACTATTTTTAACAAAATGGTCACCTGAAATTTTTATCGGATGGGTTTATCCATCTGATACGCCCAAAGGCATGGAGGGCGGGAAGGACTAGTTGCCCTCTGATCTTTTTCACTCTGAGAAAATGAACTACAACTTTTAATTTCCATTCAAATATCTTTGAAGTTTATATGAGTATACCTTCCATAATAATAATATATGCTTCTAGCTCAGTACTTACACCGCCTTCCCCGTCCCTGGGAGGGGGGGGGTCGTGTCGAAACAGGAGTTTTTATTATCTGGAATTTGAACTATTTTTAACGAAATGACCATACTTAAAGGAGTTTTGTTATAAGATCTTTGAACTATTTTTAACAAAATGGCTACCTCAAATTTTTGATCAGATGTATTTGGGGGAAAAGGGCATGGGGGGCCAGTTGCCCTCTGATCACTTTTGACTCTTAAAAAGGGTTGGATTTCAATATCCATTCAAAAGAGCCCTCTCTGAAGTTTATACGAGCATCCCTTTCATACGAACAATATATGCCCCAGGGCATAACTTACAACGCCTGCCCCCGGGCCCTGGGGGGTTGTGATGACACCTGAGTTTTTGTTATCTGACTTTTGAGCAATTTTTAACTTAATGCCTATCTCAAAATTTTTATTGGATGCATTTGGGGAAAAGGGGCGTGGGGAGCTATTTATCCTCCAATATCTTTTGACTCAAAAAAACCTAACTAGAACTTTCAATTTCCAATCAAATGAGCCATTTCTGAATTTTTTACAAGCATCCCTTCAATAAGAACCATATATTCCCCAAGGGCATTACTTACCACACCTGCCCTTGGACCCTGGGGAGCTGTTTTGCCCCCTGAGTTTTTGTTATATGGTCTTTGAATTATTTTTAAAAAAAGCTATCTCAAAGTTCTTATCGGAGGGGTTTGAGGAAAAAAGGGTATAGAGGGGGGGGGGGTGAGATGCCCTCTAGTCTCTTTTGACTCTTAAAAAGTGAACTAGAACTTTCAATTTCGAATCAAATGATCACTCTTTTAAGTTAATACAAGCATCCCCTTCCATAAGACCCATATATGCCCCCAGGACATAACTTATAACACCTGCCCCCGGGTCCTGGTGGGTTGTGTCAACACCGGAATTTTTGTTATTTAATCTTTGAACTATTTTTAACAAAATAGCTATCTTAAAATTTTTATTGGATGCATTTGGGAAAATAGGCTTTAGGGGGGGGGGGAAGGGAGCTGGTTACCCTCCAATATCTTTTGACGCTTAAAAAGTGAACTAGAACTTTCAATTTCCAATCAAATGAGCCCTCTCTTAAGTTTATACGACAATGTTGTCTATACAAAACCTTATATGCCCCAGGGCATAACCTACAACGCCTGCCCCCGGGCCCTGGGGGGTAGTGATGACACCTGAGTATTTGTTATCTGACTTTTGAGAAATTTTTAACTTAATGCCTATCTCAAAATTTTTATTGGATGCATTTGGGGAAAAGGGGCGTGGGGGGCTAGTTGCCCTCCAATATCTTTTGACTCGAAAAAACTTAACTAGAACTCTCAATTTCCAATCAAATGAGCCCTCTCTGAATTTTTTACAACCATCCCTTCAATAAGAACCATATATTCCACAAGGGCATAACTTACAACGCGTGCCCTCGGACCCTAGGGGGCTGTGTCGACCCCGGAGTTTTCGTTATATGGTCTTTGAACTATTAAAACAATATGGCTATCTCAAAGTTCTTATCGGATGGGTTTGAGGAAAAAAGGGCGCGGAGGGAAGGGGCTAGGTGCCCTCCAATCTCTTTTGATTCTTAAAAAGTGAACTAGAACTTTCAATTTCGAATCAAATGATACCTCTTTGAAGTTAATACAAGCATCCCCTTCCATAAGACCCATATATGCCCCCAGGGCATAACTTATAACGCCTGCCCCCGGGTCCTGGTGGGTTGTGTCAACACCGGAATTTTTGTTCTATAATCTTTGAACTATTTTTAACAAAATAGCTATCTTAAAATTTTTATTGGATGCATTTGGGAAAATAGGATTTAGGAGGGGAAAGCTGGTTACCCTCAAATATCTTTTGACGCTTAAAATGTGAACTAGAACTTTCAATTTCCAATAATCAAATGTGCCCTCTCTGAAGTTTATACAACAATGTTGTCTATGCAAAACCTTATATGCCCCCAGGGCATAACCTACAACCCTCGCCCTGAGGGCTGTGGGGGAGTTGTCATCCTCATAGACCTAAATTCCAGGACTTAAAACTACATTTAATAAAATGGCTGTCTCAAAATTTTGATTGGATGTCTTTGAGGAAAAGATGGGCGTGAGAGGGGGGTTAGTTGCCCTCAAATCACTTTTGACTATTAAAAAGGGACTAGCCCTTGGAATTTCCAATCGAATGAACCTTTTTTGAAGTTTCCACGAAACCACCTTCTATAAAAACCTTATATGCCCCCAGGGTATAACTTAAAACCCTTGCCTTGAGGGTTGGGGGGGAGTGTCCTCCTCAAAAACATATTTTATATCTGAAAATCAACTACGCTGAACAAAATGGCTATCTCAAAATTTTGATTTGATGTGTTTGGGGGAATGGTGAGCGTGGGGGGCAGAGCTAGTTGCCCTCCAATCACTTTCGACTATTAAAAAGGGCACTAGCCCTTCGAATTTCTAATCGAATGAGCCTTTTTTGAAGTTTTTACGACTACGCCTTCTGTAAAAACCTTGTATGACCCCACGGCATAACTTAAAACCATTGCCCTGAGGTTTTTGGGGGAGTGTCCTCCTCAAAAACATATTTTCTATCTGGAAATCAACTATGCTGAACAAAATGGCTATCTCAAAATTTTGACTGGATGTGTTTGGGGAAATGATGGGCGTGGGGGGGTGTTAGTTGCCCTCCAATCACTTTAGACTACTGAAAAGGGTACTAACCCTTCGGATTTCCAATCGAATGAGCCTTTTTTGAAGTTTCTACAACAACGTCTTCTATAAAAACCTGATATGCCCCCAGGGCATAACTTATAACCCTTGCCCTGAGGGTTGTGGGGGATTGTCATCCAAAAAAACATATTTTCTATATGTAAATCAACTATGCTGAACAAAATGTCTTTCTCAAAATTTTGTTTGGATGTGTTTGGGGGAATCATGGGCGTGGGGGGGGGGATAGTTGCCCTTCAATCATTTTTTACCTTTAGTTTTCTTTGTCTAAAACTTAGTAACATAAGAAAATTAATTTAAAAAACTTATTATAAAACTTAATTTAAATTCATCTATTAATTTACATTAATATCTATTGTATGTTTTTTTGCATTGATTGTTAATTTAATGAATGTTTGATTGTTTTTATGCCCCCGGCGTATGACCTACAATGGCTTACCCCGGGTCCTGGTGGGATATATTGACACTGGAGTTCTCTGTTATCAGAACTTTGAACTATTTTAACAAAATATACATCTCAAAATTTTTATCTGATGGATTTAGGGCGTGGAGGGGGGGGGGGGGCTAGTTGCCCTCCAATATCTTTTGACACTTAAACAGTGAACAAGAACTTTCAATTTCCAATAAAATGAGGCCTCTCTAAAGTTTATACAAGCATCCCTTCCATAAGAAATAATATGAAGGATTTGGAGAATCCTTAAATTACAACCCTTGCCCTGACGGCTGTGGGGGAGTTGTCATCCTCAAAGACCTAATTTCCAGACCTTAAAACTACGTTTAATAAAATGGCCGTCTCAAAGTTTTGATTGGATGTCTTTGGGGGAATGGTGGGCGTTAGAGGGGGGTTAGTGGCCCTTAAATCACTTTCGACTATTAAAAAGGGCACTAGCCCTTTGAATTTCCAATCGAATGAGCCTTTTTTGAAGTTTCTACCACAACACCTTCTATAAAAACCATATTTACCCCCAGGGTTAACTTAAAACCCTTGACTTGAGGGTTGGGGGGGAGTATCCTCCTCAAAAACGTATTTTCTATTTGAAAATCAACTATTCTGAACAAAATGGATATCTCAAAATTTTGATTGGATGTGTTTGGGGGAATGATGGGTGTGAGGGGGGGGGCTACTTGCCCTCCTATCACTTTCGACTATTAAAAATGGCACTATCCCTTTCAATTTCCAATCGTATGAGCCCTTCCTGAAGTCTTTACGACAAGGCCTTCTATAAAAACCTTATATGCCCCCAGGGTATAACTCAAAACCCTTGTCCTGAGGGTTGTGGGGGATTATCCTCCTCAAATATATATTTTCTATTGCGAAATCAACTACAATGAACATAACGGCCATCTCAAAGGTTAGATCTGATATGATTTGGGGAATAATGGGCGTGGGGGGGGGGCTAGTTGCACCCCAACTACTCCTACCTAAAAATAGGGCACTAGTTTTTTAATGTCCATTAAAATGAGCCTTTTGTGAAGTTTTTAGGTCAACGCCTTCTGTAAACCCCATAAAGGCCCCCTGGGCATAACTTAAAACCCTTGCCTTGAGGGTTGTGGGGGAGTATCCTCCTCAAAAATATATTTTCTATCTGGAAATCAACTACGCTGAACAAAATGGCTATCTCAAAATTTTGATTGGATTTGTTTGGGGGAATGATGGTCTGGGGGGGGGGCTAGTTGCCCTCCATTCACTTTCGACTATTAAAAATGGCACTAGAACTCTCGATTTCTAATCGAATGAACCCCCTTCGAAGTTTCTACAATGACCCCTTCAGTATGAAGTGCCTCTGGGGAAAAAAAAATAATAGTAAAACATTGGAGCCGTATGGCCTTTACTATAGGCAACGCTGCAGCGTTGCCTCTGACAGACACACTAACACCATTCAATATACAGCAAGGTAATAAATCTTCTTGGGCTCTTAGGGTTGTGTTATTATAAATAGTAGGAGAGGTAATGGCCCCTTATTTAATTCCAATATTCACATGCAGTTCTGAAGAAAGAAATGAGGATCCAATCTTTAAATGCCACAGAGGTGTCTATACATACAATAAAGAGGTTGAACTACATCAACAGATACCATACTTTTTAACAACTCATGCATAGTCTGAGAATGAATCAGAGATCCAAAAGCATTACTAATGTCATACATGCCAATAGCCGAAGGACTATCTGACCTTTCAGCATCCTTTAATATTGTATATAAACTCCTTAAAGCATGGTAGCAACTGAGATGTGGTTGAAACCTAAACTGAAAAGGAGGCATGACACAATGTTGACAAATATGATCAATAATCAACAATTCAAAAAATTTTTAAAAACACTAGAAACTGTAAGAATCCAGAACAATCCACACATTTAAGAACATGGAACATGAAACTATCCAGAAACAGACTCCACACTCCAGAACATGGCACTCCAACTGGCTCTTGGCTTGTACCTACACACTTCTAGTGATTGTACCAGGAAACTACCAGAAGTTGCCACTATAAGCAAGAGAATAGGCAAAGCCACTGTTAAATATTATACCAGGATTCAAGCCTATAGGGAGCGGTACCCTATTTTCACTCTTTGTCATGGGAATACTAGGCAGCAGAATAAAATTTGGATAAAATTCAGGTTGATTCTTCTAAGTTCCCTCCTCCATGGAAGCTTTTTCCCACCACATATCAGCTTAAAGCTTATACAAGACAAACAGAAGAATATCTCAAATCAACTAATAATGGCAGAATTTTAAGAGAAAAGTCTACAGAGTTCAAATATCATTAGCACATTGATACTGATGGATTCCTAGTAGGGAATAAACCTGCCACAGCAGCAATAATCCCATACACTTCTCTGTCCATTCAAAAACCACTCCCACTGGACTCCTCAGTTCTGATGCCTGAACTGGCAGCAATAGTTGAATCACTAAAGGTGGTCAAAAACTTACCTTTCCATTTCTGCAAAGTAGCAATCTTCTCAGATTCTCAGATTGCTCTTAAACTAATGAAAACCTTAACCTGGAACACAAAAGGCACTGATTTGCAGGAGATAAGAGAACAGCTTGATTCTCTATCTAAAATTGACATAGGAGTGGTTTTCCAGCATATTCCTAGCCATGTAGGCATCCATTATATCGACAAAGTAGACAGTTTTAGACTCAGCTAAGTATCAGAATTAGTATTAAAGTGCCTAAGTACTTACAAACCTGGAAACATAGCTATTTTATATTTGGATAATTGTGAACAAAATGGCTAACTCAAAATTTTGATTGAAAGCATTTAAAAAAAGGGGGGTGCCTACCATCTGATCACTCTTGACTTTAAAACATGGAGCTAGAACTTTCAATTAAAATCAAATGAGGCTTTTCAAAAGTCTATACAATTACCCCTTCAACAAAAACCTTGTATATGACCAATGGGTAGCTTGTATAACTTACAGCCCTTGCCCTGGGGGCAGTGGGATATTTTTTCAACCCTGAGGAATAATTATTTTTATTACTTCATCTCTTGACTATTTTGGACATAATGGCCATCTCAAAATTTTGATTAGACATGTTTGGGGAAAAGGGGGGGGGTCCCCTCCAATCATGTTTGGCTCTTAATAAGGGCACTGTAAATTATTATTTTAATTGAATAAGCCTTCTCTGGAATTTATAACACCACCCCTTGCATTAGAAATGCCTCTGGAGAAAAACAATTGGGGCTGGTGGGGGGGGGGGGCTAGTTGTCATTTGATCACTTTTAACTCTTAAAAAGGGAACTAGAACTTACAATTTATAATCATTTGAGCCCGCTCTGAAATTTATGTGACCACCTTTTCCGCATAAACTTTATATGCCCCCGGGGCATAAGTTACAACCCTTCTCCTGGGTTTCAAGAGGGGGGGGGGAGGTTATGTGGAACTCTAAAGTTTCGTTATCTGATTGTTGGAATATTTCAAACAAAATGGCTATCTCAAAATTTTGGATCAGATGGGGAAAAGAGGGGTGTGGGGTGGTGGGGGGTTTGCTTACTGATCACTTTTGGTGACTCTTAAAAAGATAAATAGAAATTTCAATTTCTAATCAAATGAGCCACCTCTGATGTTTATACAAATACTCACTTCAAAAAACTTATTTGCCCCCAGGGCATAACTTACACCACTTCCCCTGGTCTCTGGAGGGCTGTGTTGATCCCTGAGTTTTTGCTCTTTGATCTTTAAAATATTTTGAACAAAATGGCTATCTCAAAATTTTTATCAGATGCATTTGGGAAAAATGGATATTTGTGAGGGGGTGGGCTAGTTGCCCTTTGGTCACTTGTGACTCTTAGAAAGGGCACTAGAAATTTTGATTTACAATCAAATGAACCCCCTCCAAAGTTTATACTACCATTCCTTCCATAAAAACCTCATATGCCCCCCGGTGCATAATTTACAACACTTGCCCTTAGGTTTAGGTGGGCTGTGTTATCCCTAGAATATTTGGTATTTTTTTGGAACAAAATGGCTGTCTCAAAATCAGAGGGCTAGTTGCCCTCTGATCACTCTTGATTCTTTGAAAAGGCACCAAAACTTCCGATTTCCATTCTTATGAGCCCCCTTTGAAGTTTATACGAAGACCCCTTCCATATGAAGTGCCTCTGGGGAAAAAAAACCAAAAAAAATTGGAGCCATATGGCCTTTACTATAGGTAGTGCTATAGCACTGCCTTTGATTATAATCATCCAATCCCAACCAGTCTAGTCCTAATCTTAAGCCAATCACAACTATCTAACTCTATCCACATAATGTCCAAGATTAGGAGCCTGCTGTCTATGCATAGGAAGAATAATTTTTAATCAGAACATATGGTAAAGATTAGGCAATGGCCAAGTACTCGGGGTCTTGCCCTATTATGAATTTATATAGGTTGACCCTCTTGTCAAAGTCCAAGGCACCGTATGCTAAGATAGTCATAGGAATGCTTGTCAACTCTTATAACTAGTTACAAAGACTGTCGAGTTGTTGACCAATTTCTACTTTTTGAAATTTTTTATTGAGGCTGCCAATCTTAATTAGGGTAGCAAAAGAAGAGGAGAGAACGTAGACTATACTAAGAAATTCCCTTGGGGAATGCCATTAGGGACAAGGGGGAGATTAATAAATACCGTGCCCAAATATTTGACGGTTTGAGATCTATTAGATAATTTAAAATGTAAAGTTCTAGTTTGGGGGCTTTTTGCTATCTTGAAAAGTGTATTGAGTTAGGTGAATAATACTCTCAGGAATGGTATCCAGAGACTTAATGATCTCCTGGAAAGATATTTTGAAGCACCTACCTCCTTCCAGAGGGCACATACCCTTGATAACCTTAAAAATTGTGTATCATAAATATGAAACCTTGAAAATAGATCTTCTGCTCATATAAGGCACAATAAAGGTGATTTGAGCCTCATATCTTTGCTCAATCCCAATTTATAAGGTTAAAAGATATGTAAATCCCTTTATAAAATTTAGGAGAAAACCCTTGATATGGCTTAAAATTCTACTGAAATAACAAAGATTACATTTTCAATTACTAAAGCCACTGAAAAAGAGGTTAAGAAAAATCAAAATTAAGGTAAAATGTTTTTTTTTCAGAATTCAGACTTGTCTTTAGGCTCTACTGAGCTCTAGAAATCTGAAAAGGGTAGACATAGTAGCTTTCCAATGCCTTCCTAAAGTTTATTTTTTGTCTTTCCTGGTGTTATTTATCATTTTTTTTTGTCACCTAACTTAACTACTTTTCAATATGGTAAGAATCCTCTAAACTAGAATTTTACCAAAAATTTTGTTTTTTATTATTATTATTTCTTAACCAAGGTCCAAGGGGCAAATTTACAGTTTTGTGTTACTTTGGTAGGTAGAAGGCGAACACATCATATGATGTAACTGTTTATGCTCATTCCTTGGATGCAGATTAGTTTCTTTACAAGTTCCATTTTGAGCTCTCAAGGATGACAACTTGTTCCTTATTTGCCAGTAGGAAATGGTAACCAAAATTCCGGAAACTACTTTAAAACAATCTTAAAAACTTGCTTCTCTCATTCCTTAAAGATCATTGCTTCACTTCCCCCTCTCCCCCCTCTAATGGAGTAATATAGCATAGTGGGAATATGCATAGCTGGCTATATGTTTCTTGATTCGGAAATGAGACCAAAGAATAGCAATGAGATTTTATAAATAAGGCATTTAAGCATTTATGTTTGTTTTAAAATAGCTTTGCTGAATTTTCGTGACCATTTCTGACTGACAAATAACAAAGAACAAAACTTCACTTTCAGGGTGCTCATAAGGATTAAACTACTTTTCAATAGGGCAAGACTCTTCTATACTAGAATTTTACCAAGAAGGATGCAACCAGTTTTGTAAGGAACAAGTCAATTTAAAATTGATCAATAAGCTATTGTATTTTTTGTTGTTGTTTTTTTTCGACTATGATAAACAAAGTTAAAGGGACAATTTACAGGTTTTTTTTTGTTACATTGGTTGGTAGAAAGTTAACACACTATATTTTATTGCTTTTTATGCTCTTTCCTTACATGCAAACTTATTTCTTCACAAGTTCCATTATGGGCTCTCAAGAATGACAACTTGTTCCTTATTTGCCTAAATGGTAACCAAGATTGTGGAAACTACTTTAAAACAATAATAAAAACTTGCTTCTCTCATTCCTTAAGCCTCATTGCTTCACCTCTTCCCCCTTATAATAGAGCAGTATAATATAGTAGGAATATACATAGTTAGCTTTATCTTTCTTGATTGGGATATGGGGTTAAAGAATAGCAATGGGATTTTATAAATAAGGCAAGTAAGTGTTTATGATTGTTTTAAAGTAGTTTTGCTGAATTTTGTGTAACCATTTCATATTGACAAATAACAAAGAACAGGGCTTCGCTTCCAGAGTGCTTATAAGGGCTCAAAATGGAATCTAAAAAGGAAGCAATTGCTGTGAGCAATTTCCTTGTGTGAAAAAGTTAATAATATGTAACAAAAATTAAATTTGTTGTTTCATATAAGGGTGAATTAACAGCTAGAACAGTGAAACATTAACTTTGCATTAAATTTTGTGAATATGGTTAACTAGCATCTTTAGTGAGTTAACTTCCTTACAAGCATCACCATATTCAGAAAATGGAGGCAAATGACCATTCTAATGAGTAAGAGGAATATGAGCCCTTTACTAGAAAAAAGTGGGCCCTTGTGGGAGACATTAGTTAATAAACCATTCTAGGTTTACTGTTCATTTATATTAGCCTAGATTTGTAGTAAATACAAATTAAGTTGCAATGTCCACCTGGAATGCACCTTGTATTTAGAAAAAGCACAAAAAGACAGATTGAGTAATGTGTGCCTTCTACCTAAAAAAGTAGTCGAAACAACTGTATATTTAGCCTAGTACTAAAAGCATGCCATACTAAAGATTGATGAAAATTAAACTTAACCAAGTACTTGGCTTTTCCTGTGTTTTTCCTATGTAGTTGACAACATGTTCAAGGTAATAAGAAGTAAAATTAGATTTAAGATTTCTCAATTTCCTTTGATGTGTAAAAGGCAGGATTAGTGGTAAAATTCTACCCTGTGGCCTCTTCTGAAGGAAACAGTATAATAACAAAAGATGCATACCATTTAATTCTCCACTCGAGACTATTTCTGAATATAATTGATGATACTTTGATTCCCCCCCCCCACCCAATGTGGCCAGATATACCCATAGGTGTACACATAACTGCAGTAAAAAAACAACTATAATAATAAAACTTAAACCATATAATCAACAGAAACATTTAGTTTATCAGATGAGTGTTTGTCCATATTCATCCATGTTTTTAAAATATTCTTTAGTTATATATTATTCAACTGATCATATTATTTCACAATATGTGATGCTATAGATCATGTTAACAGTACAAATGTCTTTTAAAAAACAGATGCAACAATTTAATTGATGAAAGACAGTGGACAAAATATATAATTTAGGGCTATATCTAGCCCACTTTGGGGGGGGGGGCAAATATCAACTCCTTTACTATTAAAGAGTTTCCATCTGGATAGGTCATATAACAGGATATTGCTATATATTTTTTCTCCATGTCACTTTGCAATGAGTCCTTCACGTTGTTTTGAGACAAGGAAGATGGGCCAAAACCTTTAAAACCAAGCTTTTCATTTTAATTTTTGACTGGGGTGATAAAACCTTGTTTCTAGATTTATTATTACTGACCAGACTTGGTAACCTTATCAAATAGGGTTTTGTGAAACTTTGAAAATAATCACTAAAATTTTGGTAAAGAGAAAAGTAATATTAAGAGGGTAGGTACTTCATTTCTTTTTTTCTTAGTTTTCTTTTTTTTTTTATATATAGAAGATAAAAGTAAAAATTCTGTGGTAAAGGTTTTTAAGAGAAGAACAGTGCGGTTATAGAAAAGGTAGAAGATGCGTCGACAAAATTTTCACTCTTAGGTTAATAATTGAGAAGTGCCCGAGTTGTCACACACTTTTGGTCCTTAGTTTTATAGATTATAAGCCACTGTTTGATTTTGTTGATAGAACAGCAAAAGCAAAGATTTTATCCTTGTACGATATACCAAGACAAATACAATAAAGTGATTAGTGCTAGGTACGAGAACAAGACTGTTGTAGTCAAAGTAGGACATGAGGTTAGCAGTTGATTTTGTATTAAATCAGGAGTTAAGCAGGGCTGCGTTCTATCTCCCTCCATATGGATTATCTTGATGGATTTTGTATTAAGGAGCACAGGAAAGGCAATGGGAGACCACGGAATCAAATGGGGAGGAAAAAGTCTCTTGGACTTAGATTATGCTGATGATTTAAGCATCCTAGTGGAAAGTGTGAGTAAAATGAATGAACTTTAAGAAGTTTTGCGAGTTCAGAGCGCTAGAATATGTTTAAAAATTAATGTTTAGAAGACTAAGTCACTAAGCCTAAGAATAAGTAAAGATGAAAAGGTGACGTTGGGTAACGAAAAGATTAGTGGGCAGCTTCACTTACCTTGGTAGTATTATTAGTAAAGATGGTGGGAGCAATGAAGATGTTAAAAGTAGAATAGCCAAGGCTCAGGGTGTTTTTTCAGAATTAAAAAAAAGTTTAGAAGAATAGGAAGATAAGTCTGCAAACCAAGATTAGATTATTAGAAGCTACAGTGATGACAGTAGTCAAATATGGCTCTGAAGCATGGGCGTTTCGAAAAGCGGATGAAGATCTGCAAGATGTATTCCAGAGAAATTGCTAAAGAACCTGCCTGGTCATACGCAGTATCTGCTATATTTCACACAGTGTGTTAGACGAAAAATGTGACCCAATTTTTCCATCTAGGACTTTAATGAAAGAAAGGTTGAGAAGACTAGGGCACTCTGCGTGAATAAGAGAAGACATACTGACAAAGATTGTTCTTTTCGACCAACCGTCTAGGGCTAAACGGAAAGCAGGTCTTCATCGTTTGGGATGAAAGGATAAAGTTATGAATAATAGGAATGAAATGGGGATTCTGTGGGTTGGTGTAAATAAAGAGACTTTGAAAGTACTGGTATGGAGGAGGAGCATGTGCGGCTGAGACGGCCTTAGGTAATTTGGCACTTTGGTGAGTTGTTAGTTGTTAGTAGTTTGAAGTTCTCTCAGATTCTGGACCCTTTATGGGGAGGGAGCTAATAATTTTCTTTATTTTAAAGGTGTTTTGTTACCTCTGAAAAAAGATATCACTTGGACTTTTGTTTCTGGATAGAGAAACCAACTTTACCATGTGCATTTTTTCTTTTTTTTCTTGCCAAATTTACTAGGAAATGTTTTTTTCTTGAGGAATCTTTGACAGACACTTATACTATTTACTGCAGCAACATAAATCTTATTCTTGTTTTCTTTCTTTTTTTTGTTCAGTGTTTTAGTTCACTTGCTAATATCTAATGCCTTTCTTTTCTTCTTTCTAAGACATTCAAGCCTAAAAAGAAGTTTTCTCCTGGAACACTGAGATACTCACTTCATAAACAAGCAGAAGCATCTTTAACTTCAGGCATAAAGCTTTCTGAGGCTGTGAAGTTACCATTTAATGAAAATCTTGATGACTGGATTGCAGTCCATGGTAAGTTCTAATAAAGCAACAGCACTAATGGTTTATTCATACCACCAAATGGTTTATTGACACTACCTAATAGCCTGATGTTATATCAATTTCTCCTACATTTAATAAATTATTGATTATACAATTGTTGGTACTCAAAATGGCAAAATATTCGTCTTCCCTATTTTCCTATCGTCTGCAGAATTTATTAAAGCAAATGGTGCTGCTGATGCTCTGTCTGTTCTTTGTAACTTTTTTCTGATGTACATAGGGTGTTTTTTTTTTTTTTTTTTTTAAGATATAATTACACATGATCACACAAACCTGCATAACAAGGAATGGGGGAGGGCAGAGATACTCTTCCTCTCATGATTGGCTTGAAGGGCTACCTTGGAAAAATTACTGCCTGAAAATAGACCTTTTTTGTATTTTGACCTCTTCTTGACTTTCATGAAGGGTTTATTCTTGTCAATGCTGATTTTACATATGCAAAAAAAAAATCCAAAAGGCGTCGGCTCAATAATACAGCTTTGTGGTATATATCTTCATGATATTTTAATGCAGCTGCCTTTTAATGCATTTGCTTTTTAATACTAATTTCTCCGAAAAAGTAAGGAGCCATTTTCAAGAACTGACACACATACACAATTATTACTCGCATATAAAGATAGCGTATATATATATATATATATATATATATATATATATATATATATATATATATATATATATATATATATATATATATATATATATATATATATATATAAACAACAAAATATTATAAGAAAAAACAACATAATAACAAATGTTTAAATTCAGAAGAATATGTAAAATGTTGAGCACAAAGAGAAAATTCTCAGACTTATGACGAAAGCTATCCTTCTCAACCCTAGCTAATCACAACGGCTCTTTAATTTTTAATCTCGAAACTATTCAGTGTTACTAAAACAAATTGGAAAACCAAGCAAAAATTTAAACATTTAAAATAGCAAATTCAAATTGAAGACAAATCACATATTCTAAAATGTCAAAAAAGAAGGCCAGGATAGAGAACATGCAAGAGGGCAACTGCACTAAAATCAACATCCCCAGTTAGTATATATATATATATATATATATATATATATATATATATATATATATATATATATATATATATGTACATACTACCTGGGGATGTTGTCTTTAATGCAGTTGCCCTCTTGCATGTTCTCTATCCTGGCCTTCTTTTTTGACATTTTAGAATATGTGATTTGTCTTCAATTTGAATTTGCTATTTTAAATGTTTAAATTTTTGCTTGGTTTTCCAATTTGTTTTAGTAACACTGAATAGTTTCGAGATTAAAATTAAAGAGCCGTTGTGATTAGCTAGGGTTGAGAAAGGATAGCTTTCGTCATAAGTCTGAGAATTTTCTCTTTGTGCTCAACATTTTACATATTCTTCTGAATTTAAATAACATTTGTTATTTTGTTGTTTTTTCTTATGTATTTTATTCAGTTATGTTATTAAGCCTATTTTAAATCAATGCTTTGTTTTGTTTGTTGAAGTATTTCATTTTTATTTTGTAATTTCATTTCTCTAGTGGTAACCACAATGAAATTAGAGATCTATTCCAGAAGATTGTGGGCTAAGAGGTATACAAGCCCTGGATTGAAGCTTAAAAGGAAAAAGAAAGATTGAAGAGTCTATTTTGTTGTAATGCTGTCTTTACTATTATAAAAAAGAAACACAAAAATGAGAAAAATCAATTAAATACAGAAGTGATGGTAATCCTACTTTGTTATGAATAAAGATAAGAGTATCCGGTTGCAAAATTAACTATAGTAAGTAATTATAAAACCTTTTAAAGCATCAAAAGGGGAGGGGAAAATTTAAAAAGAAGCACGAAATAGGCAGATTAGATGATAAACATGGGGAACTGAGAGGAGAATTCACCAAAGCCGGCTCCCCTCCCTGCACTACCAGGTAATCATATTTGTAAAGGTAAAAAAAAAAAAAAAGTTTCCCTTCAGTTCATATAGTCTATAATATTTTCTATATTAGTATATTGTTATTTCACTAACACTACTGTATGAAAGTGAAACTGTCAACTGATTGTCAAGATGTGAATATTAGTAGGAATTATATTTCGCGCATGCAGAAACAGAAATTTGTTTTATTTGTTTATATTTTGTGTGTCCTTTGAAAAGTGAATTCGACAGGACCTTTTTTAAAATCCAAATCACATGCGTGCTTAGCTAGACATAAATGTCTAACATAATCATCATCTAACAATAATAATAGTAATCCTGTTTGGTGCTTAGTGATGTTGGCTGATGATGAAATTGATGTCTACGTAAGGACACATTGTCATTGTTATGCCTAAATATCTTATCCAACATTTTTGAGCTTCTGAAATGGTTGCCAAAAACTGATTGCTGAGCCGCATTCAAAGGGAGAATCAGCAAAGCAATGTATGTTCGTTTACAATTTGATCATTCTGATCTAAATGACACTGCTGATCCTTCATTTGAGAATAGTTTAACAAAAAGTTTTTGTAATTGTGTCAGAGAGGTATGAAAATGTTTTATAAGACCTTTAGGTAGAATGGGGAGGACATGTGAACCCAGTTTTAGTGACCTAAGACAATTAAAAACACTAACAGCCTTCTTATCTTTTAATTGAAAATTAGACGCTCAATTAATTGAAAAACTACTGGAATGCAATTAATTCTATGTCTTTCACTTAAATTATAATTGCATCATAAACGACTTTCAAAGATGAAAGTAATTGTAATTGTCTGTTTCTTGCAATTACTCTCTCAAATGTGCCAGACGAAAATAATTAAATAAAAGATGTGGTGGAAAGAGTTTCTTACTGTTGTAGTTTATTACTGAGGAAAAATCATAGAAATTGATGACCTAGGAGGACTAGTAAGGCTTAGTTGCTTTCAATGTACATTATACCTTTATATAGGAAACTCATCCAATGAAGTTCACGGCATCACTTTAGCCGTGGCCATGGTCTTTTCCACCTTCTTAGAAGGAGTCGTATGGCTTCCAATCTTCTCTATGAGCACGGTTTCATTCTAGCCATAATTGACCACGCTTATACCCACATCTGGTAAACGACCATTCCATCCTACTGTCCCGTTCTAAAGGTATTGTTCAAAAAGCATGTCCAAAGGGTGGATATAGCCAGGGGCGGCTCTTAGAGTAAGTGAAGTAAGCGTTCGCGTAGGGCGTCGGTTGCAGGGGGTGCCTTGAGCAAAGGTTGCCCTCTTTGGCAAAGGGTGTCGGAGGGCTGCCTGGCGCCATATGACTTAAAAATTAGAAGATAAATACAGAACCTCCATAACCGATTTATATCGCCTAAAGAATGGTGTGACTTTTTAATCAGAAATTTCAAATTTCTCAAGGAGATTCGTTTTTACGTAGGGAAAGTGTAATTATATATCGAATGAAGCACTTCGATGATGCAGACGACTAAATTTACATTAAGTACCTCTTATCGTGTCTTGGTTCTGCGTTGAACCCCGTTCTGATTCACACAAGCTCACATAAAATTAATAAATATTATATCTCAGACACAAAATTGATCGGTCACCACATATCACACAAGATTTGTATTAAATGTGTTTAATCATAGAGCAAAGAATGATTTACTCTATTGTTTGATTAAGACTCTTTAAGTATGAAATAATTACGAGTGCGCAAAGAGCTTACAGCTCAATTGTTTAGTTAAGATTTCTCTGGAAGTGAGAGGGAATACGCTGCGGCAGTGTGACGTCACAAAATCCGCCTGGACCCAAACAAATCTCTAACCTATAATGTCATTCAGTACTTATCAACTTAAGTAAGTTTTGACGGTTAATTTAACACTTAAATATGCCTCATACCATTATATACCCGTTTAGACATTAATATATACACGCATTGTGCAGATTATTTACTTTCTGAACTAAATATACACAGTTTACAATGTGTCAAAAAATATGACGATGTTGAAAATAATTAGTTTAGAAGTGACTTAAACAGTTTTTGCGTTTGAAAAGAAGCATTTTAGTTTGATTGAATGTGGCGGAGTGCGTTTGGTTTGAGGAAGGCAAAATCATTTTCATTTATTAATGGTGGGATCCAAGACCACATTTTAGAGCAGCCGCGGCATGCAAAATATTATTCTATAATACTAGACTGCACTCACGATGTGAGCCACACAGAGCAAAAGGCATTGATGGTAAGATTCGTCCAATTCGCAGCGAATGAGAATGTGTTCATTAAGGAACATTTCTTAGGCTTTGTTCCTGTTGCCAATTCTTCTGGTGAAGGCCTCACAGAATTACTAAAAGAGTTGCAGACACGAGGCATTCCTTTAAATAACATCAGAGGCCAGGGATATGATAATAGTTCTGCAATTGTTGTAAAGTGTATTTTATGGTATTCGGGTGGTGTAGTCGTAGATGCCTTTATTCTCCCTTTATAGGGGAGATAAACTTTGGCCCTAAGGTAATTAAACTTTGGTAGCGTGCCTTAGGCTATGACCGAACTAATGAGGCGTACCAGCTGGGTATGTTCGAGGGGCTAAAGGTAGATCGTAGAGAGGTTGGCTATGATGCAATACTTTTATTCAGTTAACATATAATAATACTAGATATATACTTTCTACTGGGACTGGCTGTCCCAAGTAGACCACAAGTCTCAGGAAACTACAATAAAATATAATAATAGGATATTTAGACACTTACAATGATTCGACAATATTCCAAGGTATTTCTGAATCAACGGACCAGAGGTCAGTCCGGCATAAAGTTAGTATCAGTCCACCCCTTCCGATAAAATGTATCTTCTATACATTTTTATCAACCACACTTTCCTTTACCCAGCCCACGTAATAGCTAGGAAGTGGTGATTTCTCAATATCCCGTTAAGCAGAAACTTGGCAGGATATGTTCCTTATCTTAATAAAAAGTGGTATTTCTTAACTTTGTATTTGCGTCTTAATATATTTTTACTAAATTCCAAATTGACTAAATTAGAAGCTTTACCACACAATGAAAGGAAAGCATGCTGGAGTTTGAAAGAGGATTTATGATTTAAATCCTTGTGCTTTTTACGTACCATATGGAAACCACTCACTGAACCTTGTAGGATGCTGCTCTCTCTTGCAATGCTGCAGTAGACTGTTTCAGCGCAATTCGAGAAATCTTCAATTTTTTTGAAGTTTTAATCACAGATGGAATATTTTGCTTAATAACGTTTCAAACCTTACAGTAAAACCACTCTGAAACACACGTTGGGAGAGTAGAATTGAGGCCTTGTTGCCTTTAAGGTACCATATTGAAGAAGTATGTGATGCCTTATATGATACTTCTCAAGACCAGAAACTCGATGCATTTGGTAGGAACTCCGCCTTGAGACTTTCTAAGAAACTACAAATATCTTCACATGGCAATTATACTAAAATTCTCAAACTAAAGGCAATTCATTGCAGCAATAGCTCTTCATGTCGTTGAAGACGATGACAGACTTCGATTTATTCATTAGTCAGAATAAAACAAGATACATGTTCTCTCACAAACGATTTGTGAAAAAACTGCAGTCGAAAACCCAGTCAAAATCGCAGCGGATTGCAAAAAGTCAGAAATGATTTGCAAAGCTCGATGGATCTAAAAAAAGTGTGCAATTATTTCTAACCAAGATGAGATCTGATGAAGGAGTAAACAACGTGATCACCGATGCTAAGGAACTTGCAGAAACAATCGGTATTGTTCCTGAGTTTGAAAAAGAAACCACAGTCCATCAAAGGAATTAAAAAAAAAAAAAATTCTTATGAGGGGGAGGATGAAACTGTGAATTCCCGCGAACATTCATTTAAGGTCAATTTCTTCTTTGTCGTGCTAAATTTCTCTACGACATTCAAAGATTGCAGAATTTCAAGTATTGAATTTTGCCCAATAAACACTGTTACGCTGGCTCTAGAAAAGAGGAGTTGTCATGGATTACATCGTCCAAGCCGTTCACAAGGATTCTGAGGATATCGCAGAGCTCCTTAACATAAAACGATTTCCAGTCATCCGACATGTCGGCTCCAGAATTAGGAATCACCTCTGAATAACGAGAAGGTGGACGTCGAGGAGGGTACTTAAGTCGGAATTCTACTTCGGCTATTGAACCAAATTTTTCTGCTGCTACTTTTGATGCCTCAATCTGCTTCTCTATCTGAGCCGTACCTTGAAGGAGAGCATCTAAGATGTCACGTGTTGACCAGAGTTTTGTACTTGCAGTCATCAGATCGAGCTGTTCATCCTGCAGCTTTTATGCAAGAACCGTCGTCCTGAACATGACTTAGCGCATGAACATAAGTGTAACAATAAAATCAAAGCAAGTAATGTGGCGATGCAGCGCTCGAGCTTTTTCTTTTTTTATTTTGTCCTCATCTTCTTCTATTAGCTCTTCAAGGACTTCAACAATTGTGTCAAAGTTGGCCCACAACGCTGTGAAGTTCTATGACCTGGATGTTCATCTTGTCATTGACAAATTTCATATCTTGAGTATCGACTCAGCTCTCTCAAGTGCTCGTTTGTAAGCTTTAACTCACTTTGTTTTACAATTAAAAAAGACATAGAGCTCCTTCGAGATTTCACAAAATTTTCGAACTACAGACCTGCTACTGCAAGCGTGTTCCACAATAAGATTTTCTCTATGAGCCACGCAGCGAATATAGGGTACTTCCCTTCCCACTTCGGCTGATACATGTGGCTGGACCCCCTGACGAACACCAGACATGTTGCTCGCATAATCATAACGTTGGTACATGAGCGCCTCTTTGCTTACTCCTTCCTTTTCTAAGACTTCTCGGATTTTATCGGCAGTTTCTTTCCCTTTTATTGATTCAACTGATACTATGGCTAAAAGTCTCTCTTGGATGGTGCCATCAGAACCAACAAACCTGACGCAAATCACAAGTCTTTCTTCGTGTGCGTAGTCCGACGTGGTATCTGCGATAATTGAATATGCGCCACTAGCATTCACAGCGGTTACAATCATGCGCTTAATTTCGTTACCCAGTACCTCAAGGAATTGGTTTTGCGAGACACCGCTAAGGTTGTTTACCGTGTTCTTCTTCATTGTTCTTTCACGCAACCAATTGCTGAAATGTTTATCACAGCGAGCAACTAGGTTTACAATTTGACGAAAGTTTCCATCACAGTCATCAGCCGCACCACGAAGGGCTATCTGTTTTTTCCCAATGTCTTTACTATGTCCATTAGGACCTGCACCCCTCGTCGGTTTTCAATTGCTTCCTTTTCTTGTTGCCTTTTCAAGGCCTTAGTCTGTTCATCAAACATTTTTTCAAAGCCAAATTCGAGTTTGCCGTAAACCGCCATGTCAATGACTGCTGACTGATGAGCGGCACTTTCAAAATGTTCTTTCCGCTTGCCAGGGTTCTCAGCCTCTTTACTCATCATCTTGTTTCAAGAAAACAGTCCACTTTTAACCTGCATATCTTTTGCCTTTTCGCGTTTTGGTCCGAAAGGAAACAACATGCATGCAAAGCAATAGTTTCGGTCCTTGCTGATGCTATATTCAAGGTGCCTGTACTTTTTGTACCAACAAACGTTCATTCTCTTCTGATGTCTGGTGCCTATCGATGCGTTTTTCTACTCCGGAAAAGCTGCTAGATACGGCTGGTTAGGACCCATTGTAAGTAAATAGCGTTTCTGATGCTCTTTAAGTGGGAATGGTCGCTTTCCAGGATCATGATCGACACGACAATCAAGAGGTCATGCTCTTGTGAGTTTCAGCTTCGATTATAGCTGCTGACAAAACCTCAAATTCTTTTAAGAACTTGTTCACCTACAAATTCACACATACTGGCAGTATCGATGGCGAGAGTTTTTATCTTATTGCCCGAGGCACTGTCAAAGCGAAACTTTGCTCGGCAATCACTAATTAAATCATACGCAACATCTATCAAGGCCAGGCACTTTGTAAGTAGCTCTTCGTCGTCCTCCGACACACTAACGCTTGACTTTCTTGTGTCACTAAGAGATTGTTCACTTACACTGATGTTTTCGTTGAAGTTTGTCTTTACAGGCTGTACTGGGTAATCTTGTTCCGGTAAAGGTGTTAACGGTTCTGATTCACCCAACGAAGCCATATCTTTAACTTCTTTTATTATTTCTGCATTCACTTTTATCATATCTTCAACAATGGAAAGTTCAACTTCGGTTCCTAAGGGATCTTTATCGGTCATCGATTTGGACAACTCTAAGGATATCTGTGCAATGGCTGAGAACGCCACTCCATCATCAGCTAAAAGTATAAAAATATTAAAAGTATAAAAATACTAAAATCTAAAAGTTTATAAAAATATTCATTCACCCCCCCCCATAGTCTGGAAGCCCTGCATCAGGGGCGTAATTTCAGAAAAATCCCTGGGGGGGGGGGGCAAACTAAAAAAAAATTTACCTCGTCATTGCGGAAAATTATGCAAATTCCCCACAAAAAATAAATTTTCTATTATATTTACAACTTAGAAACAGTGGCAGATCCAGGATATCAGGTGGGGGGGGGGATTGACGCTCGGTTGCCAAATAGAATTATAGTCTTGTCTCAAATACTCTTAGTTGTAGCCAAGGCCAGGGGCATTGCTAGCAATTTTCCTTTAGGGGTGGGGACGACGAAATTGTGCCGACAAAATCGACATTGCACCGACGAATTTCTAAAAAAAAAAAAAAAAAAGGCATGGATCATTTAACGTTTATCTTTAATAGTGGCAAGTAAATGGTATGAAAACAAAGATTTCTGCTGCGAAGTGGCGAAAACTTCGATAATATAACTGTAATAGTTTGCCACAAAGGGTCAACGTTCTTATAAATTCAGTTCAAGAATATTTTCATTTTGTCTTATTGCTTATTTGAGTAGAGGAGGGGGTCCGACTCGTGACCCTCACCCCTGCTGCCACCTACAACTTTTTTAACACCATATATTGACACGAGAACCACGTGGAGTATGGTTTTTGTCAGTGAGAATTTGAAAAAACAGGACTTTTGTCAATTATATGTATGTTTTCTTGGATGGTTATATGTGTTGTTCGATTTATTTGAGGTTTTTCATGGATGTTTAATGGTTTTTGTCAGTGAGAATTTGAAAAACAGGAACTTTTTCACATTTAAGTATGACAACAGAAATTCATTTCTGTTTTATGTTTTTCTAATTGAGAATGAAAAAACAGTAATTTTCTAACTTGAAAAAACATTAATTTTTTAAAATTTATTTATTTTTTCATTTATTTTTATTTTTGTGTTTTTCAATTTATTTGATGTTTTTCATGGATGTTTAATGGTTTTTGTCAGTGAGAATTAGAAAAACATGGGCTTTGTCACATGTATGGATGTCAACAGCAATTCATGTTTGTTTTATGGTTTTCTCACTGAGAATGGAAAAACAGGACTTTGCCAAATGTTATGACTTTCCCGGAAACAGTTAGATCATGTGTTTCCTTCTCAGCCAATCAGCGAGTCGGATACATCCCCATTCTCAGCCAATCAGAGATGTGCTTACATATTAGCGGTAGTGTAAATATAAGGAATGGGTTTTTTGATATAGTGTTATTAGTCTGTGAATGGAATTCAAAGGAGTGAGAAGAAGAAGAAGAAGAACAGTTTGACTTTACTCATTTTGGATATATATATTTGTGTGTGTGTTGACGATGGCGATGAGTGGAATGTTTACCCTATTAGAAGTTAATAGTGGACTTGATGATAATAGTACAAGAGCACCAAACATTGCGGTGGAAATCACGAAAGGATCACGGCTTTGTCTGGAATGGGATGCAGTATATGCAAGATATGTGATATCCTTGAGCAAATTTAAAATGGAGGATCAATTAAGTTTCGCCGCTAAAGTTGATATAGCACACGTGAATAGACTTCAATGTGCTTTAAGTGCATTGGTGAAACATATTGAAGACAATAAACAGTATCGATAATTGTACATGCTCTATATTATTGATGTTGTTGTTGTTGTTGTTGTTGTAAATATTCCATAAAATTGCTCCGAAATAGAAAATGTTCTCTTTCTTTTCTAGTCAGGGCTAACGAATCAGGGTCAGTCTAAAGTCAGCAGTTAGATTGAAGGGACTGAAAAATGAATAATTTTGAGAAAGAGAGAATTAGATCAAATCTAGTGTTTATGGAAAAACATTTGATTTTGGATGATGATTTTCTTGAGTTATCTCTTCAACACAGGATATTAACTAGTCAGGGGACACTTGACAATATAATGAGGAGTGATTCCCCCCCAATGGACTATTGTATGAAACTTTTAAAATGTGATTCAAATGCATATAGTCAATTTATTGATATATTAATTGGAACAAAGTAGAATCATATTGTGGATATACTTTTGAAAATATTGACAGTGGATTCAATGTAGATGGCTCCCCCATCATTCAAAAGAGGTAACAATATAGAGATACTCCTCTCTCCCACCATGTCCCACCACCTTGAATTTATCGAGCGAAGAGGATTAGTTTCGTTTTAGCTGTGAGTGAGTTGACATAGGAAAATGTTCTATATATGTCCATTGTGCATGTACACTCTTGGCAGTTGGAATCTATGTGAGACTTGTACAATTATTGATGACTATAGTGAAAAGTGTAAATTATGTAATCCTTGTAAATTACATAGAGGCTATGCAGTACAAATTAAAGGATGTAATTCATGTATTGAGGAAGTGTGTGATTCCCACCAGATAGAACACCTATGCTCCAATTGACACTATGATCACTGTGATCAGTGGGAGAATACTTACCCCGCTCGGATAGGAAAGAATCCTAAATGTGATTTCAGTTTATTTCTACGAGATTGGTATCGTCGTGGATTTAAATTATTATGGGAAGAGGAATATGGTCTACGATTAAAATGTTGGGGTAACAATACAATTTGGTTTATAAGTCATAGCTGTGACGACAACACCTACTATGACTATAAACCAAGTGATTTTTATTTGGCTGTGACGGAATGTGATTCACCATTTGAAAACACTGTTTGTGATATCGCTTCAAATAGACAGATTGAAACTCTTGAATTTCATAATATGAATGTAAATAGTATCATTGAATATACAAAGAGATATGACAAGAGTGAAGTTACATTTTACTGTAGAAAATGTGACACTGACTTTGCAGTCAATCAAGATCAATATACAGTGAATCCAAATGATTTACCAGCATTAGTGGTTCACGATAGTTGCCTATACATCGAAGATGAAGAAATCTAAAGTGAAGATTTAAAGACATTGTTGTCTATATTACGCATTTTATTAATAAACAAATTCACAAAACATTTTTTAAGCACTTTACTCTTAGGAGCACTGGAAATCAATACTGTGTAGGTCTGAGAGGATATTTTCCACTAGAAAGTCGTTCAGACGGGGATTGTCACTATAAATGTG